>NW_020192007.1:0-3638 GCF_002263795.3 Bos taurus | reverse complement strand
ATACTGAGCACCTACGATGAGCTAGGAGGCATGTAATAAGTTTCAGGGAATAGAAGGCGGAGAGAAGAAGACACAGAGTTCCTGCTTTCACTGAGACGACTCTAATGATACATGACAGGCAGATCCTTTGAGAACCTATAGAGGGGCCTCTTCCCTCACCACAAAACCTGGGTGTCAGGGAAGGCTTTCCAGAGGCACCATTTCGTTGAGGTCCATAGGTTGAACCTAGGTAAACCAGGGTTGAGATGCAGGAAGAATTTTCAGGCAGGGAAAATAGCATCTTGGAAGGCTATGTGACCAGGGAAACTTAGGACATTCAAGAAACGAAAAATGCCCTATGGGATGGAAGCCAAAGAGTGCAGAGGGCATTCCAGGCAAAAGACATCAGAGAAGAACGTGAGGAGCAAGCCTGAAGGGAAGTGGTCGTATCGTCAATATGCTGGGAAAATACGAGAGCCGTTGGAGCAGGGAGGTGACAGCATTGCATCTGCATTTCCAAAAGGTCATCTTGCTCCACATCACTAATGACTTGGAGAGGCTCAACTCCAAACTCCAAGGAGGGACCACTTTCACATGAGTCCGATGGGCCTCACTGCGATGTCTGTCAATAACCAGTGCTGGAGAAGATGTGGAGCAAAGGGAACTCTCCTCCACGGTGAGTAGGAATGGGCGTGGGTAGAGCCGGTATGGAAAAAGATTATGAGGTTCCCGAAGGAACTAAATTGGAAGTAGCGTAATGGTTCAGCAGTCCGACTCCCAGGCATAGAATCAACCCACGGTAATAAGTGGAACAAGAATAGATGCCCCGTTTGGGCACATCTATCTGTGCGTTGCCGTGCGCACGATTGCGCATGCTGGAATGGCCTGCGAGGCAGGGGGTGGGGCGGGGGCATGGGCCTCTGGGCGGAGTCCGTGCAAGCCCGGGATTGCCTGAGGCAAGCCAAAAGGAGCCCAGATGGAGACGGGAACTGCCGGTCGTTGGGTGTTCCCTGGAAGCCGGAATGCGAATGCGCAGGGGCTCGCGGGCCGCGCGGAGGCACCCAGGTCTGCAGCGGGAGTCGGGGCCCCGGCCACCCGCTCCCGCGGCCGGAGGGTCGGGGCTGCGGGGGGGATGCAAGAATCGGGACGCGCGGCGGGGGCTAAGGACCTCTTCTGGTAGGCAAAAAGCCTCGAGCACCCGGGATTCCCAGGTGGTCTCCCATCCAAGATCCTAACCAGGCCCGACCCTGCTTAGCTTCCGAGATCAGATCAACATATAGCAAAGCGCAATCTGGCTTGCGCCCTTCACGCTGATATCGGCCGAGCGACGGCGGGTCAGCCACACCTGTGGCGCAGGCCGCTAAGCTTGGGTCTTCGCCTCTGCCGTTTCAGCTGTTGCCGTGACACTCGGCCAGAGGGCCACGCACCTATCGCTCGGGCGGGACGTGGCGTGTACTTGAGCCGCTTTAGAACCCACGGTCACCGTGACTCCGGCTGCTGACGGCGGCTCGCCCCATGTCTCCGCCCGCCTAATAGCCACAGACTGCAAGCGGCGCGCTAGCGCCGTCGGGCCGGTGGGGCCCCACGCCGGATCTTCTAGGAAGCACCCTGATTCCCGGCGCGAGGGTAGCGGAGGGCAGGGTTAAGTAAGCCGGTGCGTTCTCTGGTGAGGCGCGCGCGCGATGGCTCCTGCTGTGAGCGTGCCTGGAGCTGAGGTGGCCAAGGTGCGGAAACCCGTGCTCGGCGCACCCTCCAACCGCTACCGCTTACCACAACATCCACACAGCCTCCCTTCTTCCCTGCAGACGACAGGGCCGCGCTGACTGCTCGAGCAGGGGCTGTCGCTTCCTCGAGGATGCCCCTGCTCGCTGACTCACAGCTCCGGGCCGCGCGACCAGAGTGGGTCTGTAGTCGTGTCTTCGGGCGCCGCCGACCATACCCAACCCAGCAGCGCCAGGAGCCCTCCCTGCCCCTCCTGCGGCTCTGCCGGGAAGTCGGCACTTTTGTCCCTCTACGCAACAACTTTGAGGGCGACCCAACTTGCCTCAGGGCAACCGTCGCGTGCCCTAACCACGAGCAAAACCAGGGAAGCCCGCCGTAGCAGGGCGCGGCAGTACGACGAGGACGAGCGCACCTCGCCTCCCCTTTCGCACTATCACGATGGCCCCCCCTTTGACCCCCAGCCAACCCTCACCCGCTTCCTGACGAGCGAGCAGACGACCACAGACAGCGACACAGACAGACCACAAATCAACTCGCCACGCTACCCTCAGCGTCAAAGCGACACTGGCATCCTGCGCAAGCTCCCCTAGCCAGAACCAGATACGTCCCTCGGAGACCGCTACGGCAGACGAACGGTGCCGCTGCGCGGCTGTTCGGAAGATGTTACAATGGCAGAGCATACCATGAAAGACTTCTGAGACAAAACTCCAAACGTCAAGGAGGATACCACACACAAACACACACACCACACACATCACACACACACTACTTGAGCATAGTGGTCTTTGGAACAAATGACTTGTAGATTCCTCAGTGCTGACGGGCTCTCGATGAGGCCCCACAGTTACTTTAATTCCACCACGCACCCATGTTAGATGTCGGCCCTAGGCTCGACCTCCATCTCACAGTGTTGGCCATTTCCCAGGCAGAAGGATACTGGGAGTGGTTTTCACTCTTCCCATTCTCGCGCGGGTCTTTCCCGCAACCCAGGATCAAACCCCATCTCCTTGCGCACGGTTGCCTTGCCATCACTGACCAGACGATTCCCTAATTCCCTAGAGCAAAATACAAGAATGAGAGCTCGTGTTCTACTAAATGGAAGATGATTTTCAAAAAACAGCTGCTCCTTCTGTTGTCGCTCACCTTTGACCATCTATTACTGTAAGTTTTCGTTGATTTACTGTTAAAGCCTCTGAACCTGCGCAACGGCAGAGGGATGAAGAAAAGGGTCGCCAGAATTCGAAAAGCAATTGGACCGTTTTGAAACGAACATGTGCAGTGAGGAACTCTCCTTCCTTTTTGAGAGAATGGTTAAAAATGGAAATCTTCGCTCCTTCAAGGGCCCACTCACACGGTTATGAATACTCCTCATTGGGCGAGCTTACTTTCAATCTCCATGAAAAATAATGGCTGTCCAGGAAAAGGTAGAGGGGGCAAGCATGCAAAAGAAGCAACCCGTTTCCCCTTGGTGCCATCGTCAACCAGGCATGCTTAGTATACGTTCATCTCAAAGGACTATCCTCTGCCTGTCTACCTGTTTGTACTCATTCTGAGCTATGTTCTAAGCCACGCGTTTTCTACGCGTACTGTCAACTATTGGGGCATGGGGAAAAGCGGTGTGTGTTCGTTTCCTTCCACTGCGCCGAGGGGGTGTTGGGGAGAGCCCTTTGTATGCATTCCAAAATTCGAGCCAACCCAGTGACCTCATGCCTGCCCACTGCATTGATGTGCCAGGCAACAATATCAATGGTAGCTGAATCGTGGGAGGCAACTTCCTCCACAACCACGTGATATTCCTTGGCAACTACCCACTCCGTTGGCTACTGACTGGTGTGTGGTGGTTCGGAACCTCTCTGGAAAGCTCTTCTGGCATGATTGCAAATACACCAAAACGTCTTCTCGTCGCCGTGCGATGAAGAATTTTATTTCTCTCCAAA
>NW_020192006.1:0-15266 GCF_002263795.3 Bos taurus | reverse complement strand
CGTGACCAGTACATGGTTGCTACGTGATCATTGCATGATCAGCCACGTGAGCAGTGCATGATAGCCACGTGATCAGTGCATGATCAGTCACGTGATCAGTACATGATCAGTCAACTGAACAGTGCATGATCATTTACGTGATCTGAGCATGATCAGTCACGTGACCAGTATATGGTAGCTACGTGAACATTGCATGACCAGCCAGGTGAGAAGTGCATGATAGCCACGTGATGTGTGCATGATCAGGTTACGTGAGCAGAGTATGATCAGCCACGTGATCAGTGCATGAGTGCCACGTGATCAGTGCATGATCAGTCACGTGACAGGTGTGTGGTAAGCCACGTGAACAATGCATGTTCAGCCACGTGATCAATGCATGATATCCACGTGATCAGTGCATGATCAGTTCCATGAACAGTGTGTGATCAGCCACGTGAGCAGTGCATGGTCAGACAGGTGAACAGTGTATGATCAGTCACGTGACCAGTATATGGTAGCTACGTGATCATTGCATGATCAGCCATGTGATCTGTGCATGATAGCCACGTGATCACTGCATGATAGCCACGTGATCAGTGCATGATCAGTCACGTGATCAGTGCATGATCAGCCACGTGATCAGTGCATGATAGCCACGTGATCAGTGCATGATCAGTCACGTGATCAGTGCATGATCAGTCACGTGATCAGTGTATGATCAGCCACGTGATCAGTGCATGATCAGCCACATGACCAGTGCATGATCAATTACGTGATCAGTGCATGATCATTCACGTGACCAGTACATGGTAGCTACGTGATCATTGCATGATCAGCCACGTGAGCAGTGCGTGATAGCCACGTGATCAGTGCATGATCAGCCACGTGATCAGTGCATAATCAGTCACGTGATCAGTGCATGGTCAGTCACGTGATCAGTGCATGATCATCCACGTGATCAGTGCATGTGGAGTCATGTAGTCAATGCCTGATAGCGCCATAATCAGTGCACGATCAGTCCCGTGATGAGTGTATGATCAGCCAAGTGATCAGTGCAAGATAGCTACGTGATCAGTGCATGATCAGTCACATGAAAAGTGCATGATCAGCCACGTCATCAGTGCATGATAGCCACGTGAGCAGTGCATACAATTACGTGGTCAGTGCATGCGCAATCACGTGATCAGTGCATGAGAGCCACGTGATCAGTGCATGATCATTCACGTGATAGGTGTGTGATCAGCGACGTGAACAGTGCATGCTCAGTCACGTGTTCAGGGCCTGCTGAGCTGCGTGATTACTGTCTGCTCATCTGCTTGACAATTGCCAGCTGAGCTGTACGATTCCTGTCTGTCATCTCTTGACAATTGCCACCTGTGCTGCATAATTCCTGCCTGCTCATCTACTTGATTATTGCCAGCTGAGCAGCATGATTTCTCAGAGCTGAGTTCCATGATTATAGCCTGCTGACTGATTCCTGCCTACTCAGCTCTTTGTTCATTGCCTCCAGATGCACATGATCAGTGTGTGACACCAAACATGATCAGCACATGATCAGTCACATGATGAATGCATGATAAGCCAGGTGATCAGTGCATGATCAATTACGTGATCAGTCAATGATCAGTCATGTGACCAGTACATGGTAGCTGCGTGATCACTGCATGATCAGCCACGTGAGCAGTGCATGATAGCCACGTGATCAGTGCATGATCAGTCACGTGATCTGTGCATGATCAGTCACGTGTTCAGTGCATGATCAGCCACGTGATCAGTGAATGATCAATTACGTGATCAGTGCATGATCACTCACGGGACCAGTACATGGTAGCTACGTGATCATTACATGATCAGCCACGTGATCAGTGCATGATCAATTACGTGATCAGTGCATGATCAGTTACGTGAGCAGTGTATGATCAGCCACGTGATCAGTGCATGGTCAGACACGTGAACAGTGTATGATTAGCCACGTGATCAGTGCATGATATCCAAGTGATCAGTGCTTGATCAATCACGTGATCAGTGTATGATCAGCCAGGTGAACAGTGCATGCTCAGTCACGTGATCAGGGACTGCTGAGCTGCACGATTCCTGCCTGTCATCTGCTTGACAATTGCCAGCTGTGCTGTGTAATTCCTGCCTGCTCAGCTGCTTGATTATTGCCAGCTGAGCAGCATGATTCCTCACAGCTGAGTTCCATGATTATTGCCTGCTGACTGTTTGATTCATGCCTACTCAGCTCTTTGTTTATTGCCTCCAGAGGCACATGATCAGTGTATGATAGCAAACATGCTCAGCGCATGATCAGTCACATGGTCAGCGCCATTAAGTCACGTGATCACTACATGATAGTCATGTGATCAGTCCATGCTCAGTCACGGTATCAGTGCATGATCAGCCACGTGATCAGTGCATGATAGCCACGTGATCATTGCATGATAGCCACGTGATCAGTGCATGATCAGCCAGGTGATCAGTGAATGATTGCTACGTGATCAGTTCATGATTAGTCACGTGATCTGTGCATGACCAGGCAGGTGATCAGTGTATGATCAGCCACGTGAACAGTGCATGATAGCCACGTGATCAGTGCATGATCAGTCACCTGATGGGTGTATGATCTGTCACGTGACCGGTACATGGTAGCTACATGATCATTGCATGATCAGCCACGTGAGTAGTGCATGATAGCCAGGTGATCAGTGCATGATCTGTGACGTGATCAGTGCATGATCAGTCATGTAATCTGTGCATGACCAGGCACGTGATCAGTGTATGACCAGCCATGTGATCAGTGCATTAAAGCCACGTGATCAGTGCATGATAAGTCACGTGATCAGTGCATGATCAGTTAAGTGATCAGTGCATGATCAGCCACATGATCAGTGCATGATCAATTACGTCATCAGTGCATGATCAGTCACGTGACGAGTACATGGTAGCTGCGTGATCAGTGTATGACCAGCCAAGTGATCAGTGCATGATAGCCACGTGATCAGTGCATGATCAGTCACGGGATCAGTGCATGATGAGCCACGTGATCAGTGCTGGATCAATTACATGATCAGTGCATGATCAGTCAGGTGACCAGTACATGGTTGCTACGTGATCATTGCATGATCACCCACTTGAGGAGAGCATGATAGCCACGTGATCAGTGCATGATCAGTCACGTGATCAGTACATGATCAGTCACGGGAACAGTGCATGATCATTTACGTGATCTGTGCATGATCATTCACGTGACCAGTATATGGTAGCGACGTGATCATTGCATGACCAGCCACGTGAGCAGTGCATGATAGCCACGTGATGTGTGCATGATCAGTCACGTGATCAGTGCATGATCAGCCACGTGATCAGTGCATGACCAGTCACGTGATTAGTGCATGATCAGCCACGTGATCAGTGCATGATCAATTACGTGATTAGTGCATGATCAGTCACGTGACCAGTACATGGTAGCTACATGATCATTGCATGATCAGCCACGTGATGATCAGTGCATGATCAATTACGTGATTAGTGCATGATCAGTCACGTGACCAGTACATGGTAGCTACGTGATCATTGCATGATCAGCCACGTGATCAGTGCATGATCAGTCACGTGATCAGTGTATGATCAGCCACGTGATCAGTGCATGATCAATTACGTGATCAGTGCATGATAGTCACGTGACCAGTACATGGTAGCTACGTGATCATTACATGATCTGCCATGTGAACCTTGCATGATAGCAACGAGATCAGTGCATGATCAGTCACGTGATCAGTGCATGATCAGTCACGTGAACAGTGCATGATAAGTCACCTGATCAGTGTATGATCAATTACGTGCTCAGTGCATGATCACTCACGTGACCAGTACATGGTAGCTACGTGATCATTGCATGGTCAGCCACGTGAGCAGTGCATGATAGCCGCGTGATCACTGCATGATCTGTCACATGATCAGTGTATGTTTATCCACGTGATTAGTGCATGATAGCCACGTGATCAGTGCATGATCAGTCACGTGATACGTGTGTGATCAGCCACGTGATCAGTGCATGATGAGTCAGGTGATCAGTGCAGGATTAATTACGTGATCAGTGCATGATCAGTCACGTGACCAGTACATGGTTGCTACGTGATCATTGCATGATCAGCCACGTGAGCAGTGCATGATAGCCACGTGATCAGTGCATGATCAGTCACGTGATCAGTACATGATCAGTCAACTGAACAGTGCATGATCATTTACGTGATCTGAGCATGATCAGTCACGTGACCAGTATATGGTAGCTACGTGAACATTGCATGACCAGCCAGGTGAGAAGTGCATGATAGCCACGTGATGTGTGCATGATCAGTTACGTGAGCAGAGTATGATCAGCCACGTGATCAGTGCATGAGTGCCACGTGATCAGTGCATGATCAGTCACGTGACAGGTGTGTGGTAAGCCACGTGAACAATGCATGTTCAGCCACGTGATCAATGCATGATATCCACGTGATCAGTGCATGATCAGTTCCATGAACAGTGTGTGATCAGCCACGTGAGCAGTGCATGGTCAGACAGGTGAACAGTGTATGATCAGTCACGTGACCAGTATATGGTAGCTACGTGATCATTGCATGATCAGCCATGTGATCTGTGCATGATAGCCACGTGATCACTGCATGATAGCCACGTGATCAGTGCATGATCAGTCACGTGATCAGTGCATGATCAGCCACGTGATCAGTGCATGACGAGGCACGTGATCAGTATGACCAGCCAAGTGATCAGTGCATGATAGCCACGTGATCAGTGCATGATCAGTCACGTGATCAGTGCATGATCAGTCACGTGATCAGTGTATGATCAGCCACGTGATCAGTGCATGATCAGCCACATGACCAGTGCATGATCAATTACGTGATCAGTGCATGATCATTCACGTGACCAGTACATGGTAGCTACGTGATCATTGCATGATCAGCCACGTGAGCAGTGCGTGATAGCCACGTGATCAGTGCATGATCAGCCACGTGATCAGTGCATGATCAGTCACGTGATCAGTGCATGGTCAGTCACGTGATCAGTGCATGATCATCCACGTGATCAGTGCATGTGGAGTCATGTAGTCAATGCTGATAGCGCCATAATCAGTGCACGATCAGTCCCGTGATGAGTGTATGATCAGCCAAGTGATCAGTGCAAGATAGCTACGTGATCAGTGCATGATCAGTCACATGAAAAGTGCATGATCAGCCACGTCATCAGTGCATGATAGCCACGTGAGCAGTGCATACAATTACGTGGTCAGTGCATGCGCAATCACGTGATCAGTGCATGAGAGCCACGTGATCAGTGCATGATCATTCACGTGATAGGTGTGTGATCAGCGACGTGAACAGTGCATGCTCAGTCACGTGTTCAGGGCCTGCTGAGCTGCGTGATTACTGTCTGCTCATCTGCTTGACAATTGCCAGCTGAGCTGTACGATTCCTGTCTGTCATCTCCTTGACAATTGCCACCTGTGCTGCATAATTCCTGCCTGCTCATCTACTTGATTATTGCCAGCTGAGCAGCATGATTTCTCAGAGCTGAGTTCCATGATTATAGCCTGCTGACTGATTCCTGCCTACTCAGCTCTTTGTTCATTGCCTCCAGATGCACATGATCAGTGTGTGACACCAAACATGATCAGCACATGATCAGTCACATGATGAATGCATGATAAGCCAGGTGATCAGTGCATGATCAATTACGTGATCAGTGCATGATCAGTCATGTGACCAGTACATGGTAGCTGCGTGATCACTGCATGATCAGCCACGTGAGCAGTGCATGATAGCCACGTGATCAGTGCATGATCAGTCACGTGATCTGTGCATGATCAGTCACGTGTTCAGTGCATGATCAGCCACGTGATCAGTGAATGATCAATTACGTGATCAGTGCATGATCACTCACGGGACCAGTACATGGTAGCTACGTGATCATTACATGATCAGCCACGTGATCAGTGCATGATCAATTACGTGATCAGTGCATGATCAGTTACGTGAGCAGTGTATGATCAGCCACGTGATCAGTGCATGGTCAGACACGTGAACAGTGTATGATTAGCCACGTGATCAGTGCATGATATCCAAGTGATCAGTGCTTGATCAATCACGTGATCAGTGTATGATCAGCCAGGTGAACAGTGCATGCTCAGTCACGTGATCAGGGACTGCTGAGCTGCGTGATTCCTGTCTGCTCATCTGCTTGACAATTGCCAGCTGAGCTGCACGATTCCTGCCTGTCATCTGCTTGACAATTGCCAGCTGTGCTGTGTAATTCCTGCCTGCTCAGCTGCTTGATTATTGCCAGCTGAGCAGCATGATTCCTCACAGCTGAGTTCCATGATTATTGCCTGCTGACTGTTTGATTCATGCCTACTCAGCTCTTTGTTTATTGCCTCCAGAGGCACATGATCAGTGTATGATAGCAAACATGCTCAGCGCATGATCAGTCACATGGTCAGCGCCATTAAGTCACGTGATCACTACATGATAGTCATGTGATCAGTCCATGCTCAGTCACGGTATCAGTGCATGATCAGCCACGTGATCAGTGCATGATAGCCACGTGATCATTGCATGATAGCCACGTGATCAGTGCATGATCAGCCAGGTGATCAGTGAATGATTGCTACGTGATCAGTTCATGATTAGTCACGTGATCTGTGCATGACCAGGCAGGTGATCAGTGTATGATCAGCCACGTGAACAGTGCATGATAGCCACGTGATCAGTGCATGATCAGTCACCTGATGGGTGTATGATCTGTCACGTGACCGGTACATGGTAGCTACATGATCATTGCATGATCAGCCACGTGAGTAGTGCATGATAGCCAGGTGATCAGTGCATGATCTGTGACGTGATCAGTGCATGATCAGTCATGTAATCTGTGCATGACCAGGCACGTGATCAGTGTATGACCAGCCATGTGATCAGTGCATTAAAGCCACGTGATCAGTGCATGATAAGTCACGTGATCAGTGCATGATCAGTTAAGTGATCAGTGCATGATCAGCCACATGATCAGTGCATGATCAATTACGTCATCAGTGCATGATCAGTCACGTGACGAGTACATGGTAGCTGCGTGATCAGTGTATGACCAGCCAAGTGATCAGTGCATGATAGCCACGTGATCAGTGCATGATCAGTCACGGGATCAGTGCATGATGAGCCACGTGATCAGTGCTGGATCAATTACATGATCAGTGCATGATCAGTCAGGTGACCAGTACATGGTTGCTACGTGATCATTGCATGATCACCCACTTGAGGAGAGCATGATAGCCACGTGATCAGTGCATGATCAGTCACGTGATCAGTACATGATCAGTCACGGGAACAGTGCATGATCATTTACGTGATCTGTGCATGATCATTCACGTGACCAGTATATGGTAGCGACGTGATCATTGCATGACCAGCCACGTGAGCAGTGCATGATAGCCACGTGATGTGTGCATGATCAGTCACGTGATCAGTGCATGATCAGCCACGTGATCAGTGCATGATCCGTCACGTGATTAGTGCATGATCAGCCACGTGATCAGTGCATGATCAATTACGTGATTAGTGCATGATCAGTCACGTGACCAGTACATGGTAGCTACGTGATCATTGCATGATCAGCCACGTGATCAGTGCATGATCAGTCACGTGATCAGTGTATGATCAGCCACGTGATCAGTGCATGATCAATTACGTGATCAGTGCATGATAGTCACGTGACCAGTACATGGTAGCTACGTGATCATTACATGATCTGCCATGTGAACCTTGCATGATAGCAACGAGATCAGTGCATGATCAGTCACGTGATCAGTGCATGATCAGTCACGTGAACAGTGCATGATAAGTCACCTGATCAGTGTATGATCAATTACGTGCTCAGTGCATGATCACTCACGTGACCAGTACATGGTAGCTACGTGATCATTGCATGGTCAGCCACGTGAGCAGTGCATGATAGCCGCGTGATCACTGCATGATCTGTCACATGATCAGTGTATGTTTATCCACGTGATTAGTGCATGATAGCCACGTGATCAGTGCATGATCAGTCACGTGATACGTGTGTGATCAGCCACGTGATCAGTGCATGATGAGTCAGGTGATCAGTGCAGGATTAATTACGTGATCAGTGCATGATCAGTCACGTGACCAGTACATGGTTGCTACGTGATCATTGCATGATCAGCCACGTGAGCAGTGCATGATAGCCACGTGATCAGTGCATGATCAGTCACGTGATCAGTACATGATCAGTCAACTGAACAGTGCATGATCATTTACGTGATCTGAGCATGATCAGTCACGTGACCAGTATATGGTAGCTACGTGAACATTGCATGACCAGCCAGGTGAGAAGTGCATGATAGCCACGTGATGTGTGCATGATCAGTTACGTGAGCAGAGTATGATCAGCCACGTGATCAGTGCATGAGTGCCACGTGATCAGTGCATGATCAGTCACGTGACAGGTGTGTGGTAAGCCACGTGAACAATGCATGTTCAGCCACGTGATCAATGCATGATATCCACGTGATCAGTGCATGATCAGTTCCATGAACAGTGTGTGATCAGCCACGTGAGCAGTGCATGGTCAGACAGGTGAACAGTGTATGATCAGTCACGTGACCAGTATATGGTAGCTACGTGATCATTGCATGATCAGCCATGTGATCTGTGCATGATAGCCACGTGATCACTGCATGATAGCCACGTGATCAGTGCATGATCAGTCACGTGATCAGTGCATGATCAGCCACGTGATCAGTGCATGATAGCCACGTGATCAGTGCATGATCAGTCACGTGATCAGTGCATGATCAGTCACGTGATCAGTGTATGATCAGCCACGTGATCAGTGCATGATCAGCCACATGACCAGTGCATGATCAATTACGTGATCAGTGCATGATCATTCACGTGACCAGTACATGGTAGCTACGTGATCATTGCATGATCAGCCACGTGAGCAGTGCGTGATAGCCACGTGATCAGTGCATGATCAGCCACGTGATCAGTGCATGATCAGTCACGTGATCAGTGCATGGTCAGTCACGTGATCAGTGCATGATCATCCACGTGATCAGTGCAGGTGGAGTCATGTAGTCAATGCCTGATAGCGCCATAATCAGTGCACGATCAGTCCCGTGATGAGTGTATGATCAGCCAAGTGATCAGTGCAAGATAGCTACGTGATCAGTGCATGATCAGTCACATGAAAAGTGCATGATCAGCCACGTCATCAGTGCATGATAGCCACGTGAGCAGTGCATACAATTACGTGGTCAGTGCATGCGCAATCACGTGATCAGTGCATGAGAGCCACGTGATCAGTGCATGATCATTCACGTGATAGGTGTGTGATCAGCGACGTGAACAGTGCATGCTCAGTCACGTGTTCAGGGCCTGCTGAGCTGCGTGATTACTGTCTGCTCATCTGCTTGACAATTGCCAGCTGAGCTGTACGATTCCTGTCTGTCATCTCCTTGACAATTGCCACCTGTGCTGCATAATTCCTGCCTGCTCATCTACTTGATTATTGCCAGCTGAGCAGCATGATTTCTCAGAGCTGAGTTCCATGATTATAGCCTGCTGACTGATTCCTGCCTACTCAGCTCTTTGTTCATTGCCTCCAGATGCACATGATCAGTGTGTGACACCAAACATGATCAGCACATGATCAGTCACATGATGAATGCATGATAAGCCAGGTGATCAGTGCATGATCAATTACGTGATCAGTGCATGATCAGTCATGTGACCAGTACATGGTAGCTGCGTGATCACTGCATGATCAGCCACGTGAGCAGTGCATGATAGCCACGTGATCAGTGCATGATCAGTCACGTGATCTGTGCATGATCAGTCACGTGTTCAGTGCATGATCAGCCACGTGATCAGTGAATGATCAATTACGTGATCAGTGCATGATCACTCACGGGACCAGTACATGGTAGCTACGTGATCATTACATGATCAGCCACGTGATCAGTGCATGATCAATTACGTGATCAGTGCATGATCAGTTACGTGAGCAGTGTATGATCAGCCACGTGATCAGTGCATGGTCAGACACGTGAACAGTGTATGATTAGCCACGTGATCAGTGCATGATATCCAAGTGATCAGTGCTTGATCAATCACGTGATCAGTGTATGATCAGCCAGGTGAACAGTGCATGCTCAGTCACGTGATGCAGGGACTGCTGAGCTGCACGATTCCTGCCTGTCATCTGCTTGACAATTGCCAGCTGTGCTGTGTAATTCCTGCCTGCTCAGCTGCTTGATTATTGCCAGCTGAGCAGCATGATTCCTCACAGCTGAGTTCCATGATTATTGCCTGCTGACTGTTTGATTCATGCCTACTCAGCTCTTTGTTTATTGCCTCCAGAGGCACATGATCAGTGTATGATAGCAAACATGCTCAGCGCATGATCAGTCACATGGTCAGCGCCATTAAGTCACGTGATCACTACATGATAGTCATGTGATCAGTCCATGCTCAGTCACGGTATCAGTGCATGATCAGCCACGTGATCAGTGCATGATAGCCACGTGATCATTGCATGATAGCCACGTGATCAGTGCATGATCAGCCAGTGATCAGTGTGTGATCATTGCTGAGTGATTACAGTGCAGTGTGATCTAGTCCGTGATCTGTGCATGACCAGGCAGGTGATCAGTGTATGATCAGCCACGTGAACAGTGCATGATAGCCACGTGATCAGTGCATGATCAGTCACCTGATGGGTGTATGATCTGTCACGTGACCGGTACATGGTAGCTACATGATCATTGCATGATCAGCCACGTGAGTAGTGCATGATAGCCAGGTGATCAGTGCATGATCTGTGACGTGATCAGTGCATGATCAGTCATGTAATCTGTGCATGACCAGGCACGTGATCAGTGTATGACCAGCCATGTGATCAGTGCATTAAAGCCACGTGATCAGTGCATGATAAGTCACGTGATCAGTGCATGATCAGTTAAGTGATCAGTGCATGATCAGTGATCAGTGCATGATCAATTACGTCATCAGTGCATGATCAGTCACGTGACGAGTACATGGTAGCTGCGTGATCAGTGTATGACCAGCCAAGTGATCAGTGCATGATAGCCACGTGATCAGTGCATGATCAGTCACGGGATCAGTGCATGATGAGCCACGTGATCAGTGCTGGATCAATTACATGATCAGTGCATGATCAGTCAGGTGACCAGTACATGGTTGCTACATGATCATTGCATGATCACCCACTTGAGGAGAGCATGATAGCTGTGATCAGTGCATGATCAGTCACGTGATCAGTACATGATCAGTCACGGGAACAGTGCATGATCATTTACGTGATCTGTGCATGATCATTCACGTGACCAGTATATGGTAGCGACGTGATCATTGCATGACCAGCCACGTGAGCAGTGCATGATAGCCACGTGATGTGTGCATGATCAGTCACGTGATCAGTGCATGATCAGCCACGTGATCAGTGCATGACCAGTCACGTGATTAGTGCATGATCAGCCACGTGATCAGTGCATGATCAATTACGTGATTAGTGCATGATCAGTCACGTGACCAGTACATGGTAGCTACATGATCATTGCATGATCAGCCACGTGATCAGTGCATGATCAATTACGTGATTAGTGCATGATCAGTCACGTGACCAGTACATGGTAGCTACGTGATCATTGCATGATCAGCCACGTGATCAGTGCATGATCAGTCACGTGATCAGTGTATGATCAGCCACGTGATCAGTGCATGATCAATTACGTGATCAGTGCATGATAGTCACGTGACCAGTACATGGTAGATCATACGTGATCATTACATGCCATGTGAACCTTGCATGATAGCAACGTGATCAGTGCATGATCAGTCACGTGATCAGTGCATGATCAGTCACGTGAACAGTGCATGATAAGTCACCTGATCAGTGTATGATCAATTACGTGCTCAGTGCATGATCACTCACGTGACCAGTACATGGTAGCTACGTGATCATTGCATGGTCAGCCACGTGAGCAGTGCATGATAGCCGCGTGATCACTGCATGATCTGTCACATGATCAGTCACGTGAGTTGTTGCCACGTGATCAGTGCATGATAGCCACGTGATCAGTGCATGATCAGCACGTGATACGTGTGATCAGCCACGTGATCAGTGCATGATGAGTCATGATCAGTGCAGGATTAATTACGTGATCAGTGCATGATCAGTCACGTGACCAGTACATGGTTGCTACGTGATCATTGCATGATCAGCCACGTGAGCAGTGCATGATAGCCACGTGATCAGTGCATGATCAGTCACGTGATCAGTACATGATCAGTCAACTGAACAGTGCATGATCATTTACGTGATCTGAGCATGATCAGTCACGTGACCAGTATATGGTAGCTACGTGAACATTGCATGACCAGCCAGGTGAGAAGTGCATGATAGCCACGTGATGTGTGCATGATCAGGTACGTGAGCAGAGTATGATCAGCCACGTGATCAGTGCATGAGTGCCACGTGATCAGTGCATGATCAGTCACGTGACAGGTGTGTGGTAAGCCACGTGAACAATGCATGTTCAGCCACGTGATCAATGCATGATATCCACGTGATCAGTGCATGATCAGTTCCATGAACAGTGTGTGATCAGCCACGTGAGCAGTGCATGGTCAGACAGGTGAACAGTGTATGATCAGTCACGTGACCAGTATATGGTAGCTACGTGATCATTGCATGATCAGCCATGTGATCTGTGCATGATAGCCACGTGATCACTGCATGATAGCCACGTGATCAGTGCATGATCAGTCACGTGATCAGTGCATGATCAGCCACGTGATCAGTGCATGACGAGGCACGTGATCAGTATGACCAGCCAAGTGATCAGTGCATGATAGCCACGTGATCAGTGCATGATCAGTCACGTGATCAGTGCATGATCAGTCACGTGATCAGTGTATGATCAGCCACGTGATCAGTGCATGATCAGCCACATGACCAGTGCATGATCAATTACGTGATCAGTGCATGATCATTCACGTGACCAGTACATGGTAGCTACGTGATCATTGCATGATCAGCCACGTGAGCAGTGCGTGATAGCCACGTGATCAGTGCATGATCAGCCACGTGATCAGTGCATGATCAGTCACGTGATCAGTGCATGGTCAGTCACGTGATCAGTGCATGATCATCCACGTGATCAGTGCATGTGGAGTCATGTAGTCAATGCATGATAGCGCCATAATCAGTGCACGATCAGTCCCGTGATGAGTGTATGATCAGCCAAGTGATCAGTGCAAGATAGCTACGTGATCAGTGCATGATCAGTCACATGTTAAGTGCATGATCAGCCACGTCATCAGTGCATGATAGCCACGTGAGCAGTGCATACAATTACGTGGTCAGTGCATGCGCAATCACGTGATCAGTGCATGAGAGCCACGTGATCAGTGCATGATCATTCACGTGATAGGTGTGTGATCAGCGACGTGAACAGTGCATGCTCAGTCACGTGTTCAGGGCCTGCTGAGCTGCGTGATTACTGTCTGCTCATCTGCTTGACAATTGCCAGCTGAGCTGTACGATTCCTGTCTGTCATCTGCTTGACAATTGCCACCTGTGCTGCATAATTCCTGCCTGCTCATCTACTTGATTATTGCCAGCTGAGCAGCATGATTTCTCAGAGCTGAGTTCCATGATTATAGCCTGCTGACTGATTCCTGCCTACTCAGCTCTTTGTTCATTGCCTCCAGATGCACATGATCAGTGTGTGACACCAAACATGATCAGCACATGATCAGTCACATGATGAATGCATGATAAGCCAGGTGATCAGTGCATGATCAATTACGTGATCAGTGCAAGATCAGTCATGTGACCAGTACATGGTAGCTGCGTGATCACTGCATGATCAGCCACGTGAGCAGTGCATGATAGCCACGTGATCAGTGCATGATCAGTCACGTGATCTGTGCATGATCAGTCACGTGTTCAGTGCATGATCAGCCACGTGATCAGTGAATGATCAATTACGTGATCAGTGCATGATCACTCACGGGACCAGTACATGGTAGCTACGTGATCATTACATGATCAGCCACGTGATCAGTGCATGATCAATTACGTGATCAGTGCATGATCAGTTACGTGAGCAGTGTATGATCAGCCACGTGATCAGTGCATGGTCAGACACGTGAACAGTGTATGATTAGCCACGTGATCAGTGCATGATATCCAAGTGATCAGTGCTTGATCAATCACGTGATCAGTGTATGATCAGCCAGGTGAACAGTGCATGCTCAGTCACGTGATCAGGGACTGCTGAGCTGCGTGATTCCTGTCTGCTCATCTGCTTGACAATTGCCAGCTGAGCTGCACGATTCCTGCCTGTCATCTGCTTGACAATTGCCAGCTGTGCTGTGTAATTCCTGCCTGCTCAGCTGCTTGATTATTGCCAGCTGAGCAGCATGATTCCTCACAGCTGAGTTCCATGATTATTGCCTGCTGACTGTTTGATTCATGCCTACTCAGCTCTTTGTTTATTGCCTCCAGAGGCACATGATCAGTGTATGATAGCAAACATGCTCAGCGCATGATCAGTCACATGGTCAGCGCCATTAAGTCACGTGATCACTACATGATAGTCATGTGATCAGTCCATGCTCAGTCACGGTATCAGTGCATGATCAGCCACGTGATCAGTGCATGATAGCCACGTGATCATTGCATGATAGCCACGTGATCAGTGCATGATCAGCCAGGTGATCAGTGAATGATTGCTACGTGATCAGTTCATGATTAGTCACGTGATCTGTGCATGACCAGGCAGGTGATCAGTGTATGATCAGCCACGTGAACAGTGCATGATAGCCACGTGATCAGTGCATGATCAGTCACCTGATGGGTGTATGATCTGTCACGTGACCGGTACATGGTAGCTACATGATCATTGCATGATCAGCCACGTGAGTAGTGCATGATAGCCAGGTGATCAGTGCATGATCTGTGACGTGATCAGTGCATGATCAGTCATGTAATCTGTGCATGACCAGGCACGTGATCAGTGTATGACCAGCCATGTGATCAGTGCATTAAAGCCACGTGATCAGTGCATGATAAGTCACAGTGATCAGTGCATGATCAGCCACATGATCAGTGCATGATCAATTACGTCATCAGTGCATGATCAGTCACGTGACGAGTACATGGTAGCTGCGTGATCAGTG
>NW_020192005.1:0-13208 GCF_002263795.3 Bos taurus | reverse complement strand
ATTGACCAGCTGAGCTGCACGATTCCTGCCTGTCATTGCTTAGACAATTGCAGCTGTGCTGTGTATGTCCTGCCTGCTCAGCTGCTGATTATTGCGCCATCTGAGCATGCATGATTCTCACAGCTGAGCTTCATGATTATGCTGCTGACTGTTCTGATCGTGTCCTACTCAGCTCTTTGTTTATTGCCTCCAGTAGCACATGATAAAGTGTATGATAGCAAACATGATCAGCGCATGATCAGTCAGAATGATCAGCGCCATAGTCCGCTGAGTACTACATGATAGTCATGTGAATCAGTTCCATGCTCAGTCAGGTATCAGTGCATGATCGCGCCAAACGTGATCAGTGCATGATTGTCACATGATTATGTATGACATCCACGTAATCAGTGCAGGGCATCTGTGATCAGTGCATGATTAATAGACTGATTCAGTCGCATTGCTCAGTCCGTGATCAGTGCATGATAGCCACGTGATCAAGTCGCATGAATAGTCACCTGATTGGGTGTATGATCATTCACTGTGATGTACATGGTAAGCTACATGATCATTGCATGATCAGCAAGTGAGTTAGTGCATGATAGCCACGTTATCACTGCATACAGGCCACGTGAGCAATGCAATGATAGCCACAGTGATCATGCATGATCAGCCAGTGATCAAGTGCAATGACCGGCACGGATCAGTGTCATGTCAGCAGTGATTCAAGTGCATTATAGCCACGTCATCAGTGCCATGATCGAGTCAATGAATCAGTGCATATCAGTCAAGTGATAGGTGTGTGATCATCCACGGTGAACAGTGCATGCTCAGCACGTGATTCAGGGCCTGCTGACTGGTGAATGTACTGTCTGCTCATCTGCTTGACAATTTCCAGCTTCAGTGCACGATTCCTGCCTGTCATCTCCTTGAAATTGCACCGGGTTGGGGGCTTGCGTAATTCCTGCTGCTCATCTCTTGATTATTGCGAAAGCTGAGGCAGCATGATTTCCTCAGAGGTATTTCATGATTATATGCCTGCTGGACTCGATTCTGCCTACTCAGCTCTATGTCTTGCCTCAGAAGCACATGACAGTTGTGTGACACCAAACATGATCAGACCATGATAGTCACATGATAATGCATGATAAGCCAGGTGAACAGTGCATGCTCAAAATTTGTGATTCCCAGCTTGGCCAATGGGAAAACATCAGGTCATGTGACAGTACATGGTAGCTGCGTGATCATTGATGATCAGCCACGAGAGAAGTGCATGATAGCCACGTGAAAGTGCATGATCAGTCAGTGATCTGTGCATGATCAGTCTACGTGAATGCTGTGCATGATCAGTCACGGTGATCAGTGCATGATCTAAGTTTTACTGATCAGTGCTTGATCAGTCACGTGACCGAGTGAGTGGCGTAGCTACGTGATCATGGCCATGGGATCAGACGTGATCAGTGCATGGATTAGCGCACGTGGATAAGGTGCAGATTGAGCCACGTGAATCAGCTCATGGATGCAGTCGACGTGAGTACGTTGGTGATCAGTTCCACGAACTCATGTGCGTGATGAGCATGGGTGTAGATCAGTGCAGATCAATTTGATTTGATCAGTGCAGTGAATCATCGATGGACAGTAGCGATGGTACTGCGGTGATCGATTGCAGTGGATCAGCCATCGAGTAGAGAGTGCATTGAGATGGCCTATTGTGAACAGTGATGATTCAAGTCACGTGGATCTGTGGCATGAATCATCACGAGTGAAATCTGGCGATGATGCAGCTCGGTGACAGCATGATCAAGTTACCTGATCAGTGCATGATCAGTCACGTGACCAGTGCAATTGGTAGCTACGTGATCATGGCATGATGCAGCCGTGAATCAGTGCATGATAGCACTGTGATCAGTGGCATGATAGCCACGTGATCAGTGCAGATCAGTCACGTGACTACGTGTGTGGGATAGCCACATGATATGCATGATATCCACGTGATCAGTGCAGGATAGCCCACTGTGAACTCACTTCTTGATTATTCACGTGATCTGTACATTATCAGTCACGTGGATGATCGTGTGTATAACAGACACCTTCCGGATCAGTGCGTGAATGAGCCATGTGAATCATGCAGATCATTAGTGGATACAGTGGCAATGATCAGTCACGTGATCAAGTGCATGATCAGCCAAATGATAAGTGGGCATGATCAATTACGGTGGATCAGTGCGATGATCAGCCACTGTGATCGGGTGGCATGATCAGTCACGTGACCCAGTACATGTATCAGTCACTGGTGAACAGTGCATGAATGGCATGTTACGTGATCTGTTGCATGATCAGCTCACGTGACCAGTATATCATGGTAGCTACGATGATCATAGTCCATGACGAGCCACGTGAGCAGTGCATGATAGAAACGTGATGTGTGCATGATGAGTTACGTGAGCAGAGTATGAGCAGCCACGTGATCAGGTGCATGAGTGCCACATGATCAGTGCATGTTATGGTCACGTGACAGGTGTGTGTATCAGCTCACATGTGAACAGTGCCATGTTCTACCACGTATTCAGTGCATGATAGCCACGTGATCAAGTGCATTGATCAAGCTTACTCGTGAGCAGTGTATGATACCATGTGTCAGTGCATGGTAGACACGTGAACATGTATGATCAGCACAACGTGATAAGTTGCAGTGATATCCATGTGAATCATGTAATATCAATACCGTGCATCACAGTGTCATGATCAGAGTGAACATGCAAGCTCAGTCACGTTCGGGCCTGCTGAGCTGCGTGATTCCTGTCTGCGTCATCTGCTTGGACAATTGCCCGAGCTGTATGCTGCACATTCCTTGCTGTCACTGCTTGACAATGTGCCAGCTGTGCTGTGTAATTCACTCGTCTGCGTCAGGGGCTGCTTGATTTATTTCTCAGCTGAGCAGCATGCTTCTTATCAACAGCTGAGTTTCCATGATTAGTTGCGTGCTGACTGTTTGATTTTCGTGCACTCAGCTGCTTGGGTTTATATGGCTTCGAGGACATCATGATCTATTGTATGATGGCAAACCATGATAGGTCGATGATCAGTCTACATGATCAGCGCATTAGAGTCAGGTGATCCCTCATTCATGATAGTCATTAGGTTGAGTGCAGTCTCCATGCTCAGGCCACGCGGTATCAGTGCACTGATCAGCATCCACGTGATCAGTGGCATGATCTGTACAATGATTAGTGTAATGAATACATTCCCACGTGATCAGTGCATAGTGGCCAGTCATGTGATCAGTGCATTGATATAGACGTGAATCAGTGCATGATCAGTCCTCGTGATCAGTGCACTGGATAGCCACGTGATCAGGTGATGATCAATTCACCACTGAATGGGTGTGTGATCATGTCCCGTGACATGACCATGGTAGGCTACATGAATCATGAAGGTCATCATCAGCCAGTGAGTAGTGCATGATAGCCACGTGATCACTGCAGATGAGGCGCACTGGCAACTGCATGATAGCCAACATGTGATCAGTGCATGATCAGACAGGAGGCATGTTGCATGATAGTCACGTGATCAGTAGCATGATCAGCACACGTGATCAGATGCATGACCAGGCACTGGTGATCAGTGGTAATGTCAAGCGCAAGTGAATCAGGAGTGCACTTATAGCCACGTCATCACACGTGGCAGTGATCAGTCACGATGATCAAGAACTGGCATGAACGTCATCACGGTGATATGGTGTGTGATTATCGCACGTGAACAGCTGCAGCTTCAGTCACGTGATCCGGCCCTGCTGAGCTGACGTGATTATGTCTGCTCATCCTGCTTGACAAATTTCCAGCTGAGCTGCACACCGATTCTGCCTGTCCATCTCCTTGACAATTGCAGCCTGTGCTGCGTAATTCCTGCCTCTCATCTATCTTGAGTTATTTGCAGCTGAGCAGCATATTTCTCAAGGTGAGTTTCATGATTAAATAGCCTGCGACTGATTTCTAGCTTACTCAGATCTATGTTCATTTGCCTCAAGGAGGCAACACATGATCAGTGTGGTGATGCAGCCAAACATGATCAGGACACGTATGATAGTCATACATGATCAAAGCAATTGATCAAGACAGGTGAAACAGGTGCATGAACCGGTTAGTGATCAGGCATGAGTCAGTATGTGACCGAGTGAACATGTGTGAGCTGCTGTGATCATATGCATATGATAGCCACGAGAGCAGTGCATGATAGCGCACAGTGATCAGTGGCATTGATCAGTCAGGTGATCTGTGCATGATCAGGTCACTGTGACCTGTGCATTGATCAGTCACGCGATCGATGTGAGATGATCGAATTATACCTGAATCAGATAGGGAATTGATCAGTCACGTGACAAGTGCCATGGTAGCTTAGTGATATTGCATGATCAGCCAGCGGATCAGTTGCATGATAAGGCCACGTGATAGTCTGATAGCCAGCGTGATCAGTGCATGATCAGTCACGATGATACGTGGTGTGATAGCTCACATAGAATCCAGTGCAGTGATATCCATTTGATCAGTGAGGGATAGCCACGCTGATCAACTAATCATGATTATTCGACAGTGTGTATCTGTACATGATCAGTCAACGTAATGGATACGTGTGATGACTCAGACCACCGGGAATCAGTGCGATGATGACCATGTGATCAGTTGCAGGATCAATTTATGTGATCAGTGCATATCATTCACGTGATCAGTGCAGATCAGCAATGATAAGTGCTTATCAATTACCGTATCATGCATGGATCAGCCACGTGATCGGTGCAGTGAACAGTCACCTGACCAGTAACTGATCAGTTCACGGAACAGTGCGATGATCATTTACGTGAATTGTTGCATGATCAGTCCGTGACCAGTATAGGTGGTAGCTACGACATGTCCATGAGAGCACGTGATCAGTGCTGAAGAAACGTGATGTGGTGCATCGATGAGTTAGCGTGAAGCAGCAGTATGACGCCACGTGATCAGTTGCAGAGTGCCTATGTGGATCAGTGCAGTATGGTCACGTGGACAGTGTGTGATCCACCGACGTGAACAGTGCACTGTTCAGCCACGTATTCAGTGCGATGATACGCCACGTGATCAGTGATGATCAGTTTTACGTGAGCAGTGTATGATCAAGCCAGTGATCAGTGCAGGTGGTCAGGGACAACGTGAAAGTGTATGCTCAGGCCAGTATCAGTGCTGATAAGTCCTGTGATCAGTGATGATCAATGCACTGAATAGTGTATGATCAGCACGTGATCAGTGTGCCTTCAGTCTCCATCGTGATCCGGGCCTGCTGAGACTCTGGAGATGATTCTGCTCTGCTCATCTGCATTTGTAACAATTGCAGCTGCAACTGCATTGCCTTGCCTGTCATCGTGCTTGACAATTTGCAGCTGAGCTGGTAGATTCCGCGTGCTCATCTGCTTGAATATTGCCAGCTGAGCTGAGCATGAAATTCCTCACAGGCTGAATGTTCCATGATTATGCCATGCTGATGTTTGATTCGTGCCGCCTACTTCAGCTCTTTGTTTATTGCTCCAAGGCACATGATCAAGTGTATTGATATTGCAAACGATGATCAGCGCATGATCAGTCACATGATCAGCGCATTTAAGTCAGGTGATACTAACGATGAAGTTCAATGTGATCAGTCCGATGCTCATTCCACGGTATGCATCGCAGAAATCAGCACGTGATCAGTGCATGATCTGTCACATGATTAGTGTGGTATCATCGCACCGTGATCAGTGCATGGCATCATGTGATGCAGGCATGATATAGACGTGATCAGTGCATGAATCAGTCTGCGTGATATGCATGATAGCTCACGTGATAGTGCATATTGATCAGATCAGCCCTGATGGGTGTATTGATCATGTCACGTGACTGGTACAATGGTAGCCTACATGATATTGCTGAACTAGCCCAAGTGAGTAGTGCATGATAGCTCGACGTGATCACTGCATGACAGGCCACGTGAGCAATGCATGATAGCCACGGATCATGCATGATCAGTCCAGTGATCAGGCATGACGGCACGTTGATTAGTGTATGGTCAAGCCAAGTGATCAGTGATTATACCACGTCATCAGTGCATGAGTCATCCATGACAGTGCATGATCAGTCACGTGATAGGTGTTGATATTCCATGTGAACATGCAAGTGCTCAGTACGTGACTCAGGGCTGCTGAGCTGCGGTGATTTACTGTATTGCTCATCTGCTTGAACAAATTACCATGCTAGGCTGACACGATTCTGCTGTCATCTCCTTGACAATTGCCACCTGTTGCTGCGTAATTCTTGCTGCTCATACCTACTTGATTATTGCTAGATGAGCAGCATGATTTTCAGAGGGTGAGTTCATTGATATAGGCCTGCTGTTGATTCTGCTAACTCAGTCTCTATGTTCATTGCTCAGAAGCCACAATGATCAGTGTGTGACCTCAAACATGATCAGCACATATACCAGTCAATGATCAATGCATGATAAGCGAGTGAACGTGCATGATCAATTAATGTGGATCAGGTGCATGATCAGTCATGTGACCAGTAATTGGTACTGCTGCGTGATCATTGCATGAATAGCCACGAGAGGAAAGTCGAAGGCCATGTGAACAGTGATGATCAGTCCACGTGATCTGTGCATGGAATCAGTCACGGTGGATCTGTGCATGATCAGTCCAGCTGATCATGCTGACAAGGTTACTGATCAGTGATGATCATCTCGTGACATTTGATGGTAGTACGTGATATTGCAATCAGCCACGTGATCAGTGCATATACCACGTGAATCAGTGCATGATAGCCACTGTGATGCAGTCCATGTCAGTCACGTGATACGTGTGTGATCAGCCACCGGAATCAGTGCGTGATGAGCATGTGAACAGTGCATGATCAATTATGTGATCAGTGCATGATCAGTCCATGTGACAGTACATGGTAGCCGGCGTGATCCATTGCATGATCAGCCAAAGGAGAAATGCATGATAGCCATGTGAACAGTGCATGATCAGTCACGTGATCTGTGCATGATCAGTCATGTGATTCTGTGCATGGATCAGGTCACGTGATCAGCTGCATGATCAATTACTGATCAAGTGCATGATCAGTCAACCGTGACGCAGTGCATGGTAGCTATGATCATTGCATTATAGCCACTGTGATATGCATGATAGCCACTGATCAATGCATGGATAGCACGTGATCAGTGCTGATCAGTCAGTGAATACGGTGTGATAGCTCACATATATGCATGCTATCCACGGCTATCAGTGCAAGGATAACCACATCGTGATACTTCTTGATTATCACGTGATTGTACATATTCAGTAAAGTTAGTGTGTGATCAGCCCCGGATCAGTTGCAGTGATTAGCCATGTGATCAGTGATGGATCAAGATTAAATGTGATCAGTGCATGATCAGTCCGTGATCAAGTTGCATGAATCACCAAATGTAATGCATGATCAATTACGTGATCATGCATGATAGACAGTGAATCGGTGATGATGCAGATCACGTAGTACATGATGCAGTCACGTGAACAGTTCATTGATATTTCGTATTGTGCATGACATTCAGGTCACGTGACATAGTATAGTGGTAGCTCGTTGATCAATATCCAGATGAAGCCGGATCGTGCTGATTAGAAGTGTATTGTGATCATGATTTAAACGGTGACAGTTGAATCTACACGCTCATGCATATAGTGCACGGTGATCAGTGATGTTATGTTCACGTACGGTGTGATGATCAGCCGTGAAAGTGCATTTATCAGACCACGTATTTCAGTGCATGATAGCCACGGACTCAGTGCATGATCAGTTAACGTGATGGTGTTGATCTAGCATGTGATCAGTGCAATGGTCAGACAACGTGAAGTGTTATGATGAGTCCACTGATCAGTGCATGATATCCATGTATCAGTGCATGATCAAATACGTGATCAGTGTATGAATCAGCCCGTGAACAGTGTCACTGCTCAGTCACAGTGATCCGGTGCCTGCTGAGCTGCGGTGATTGCATGATCTGTGACGATAGCTGCTTGACGAGATTGGCAGCTGAGCGTGCACGATTCCGTGGCCTGTCATCTGCTGACAAGTTGCCAGCATGTGCTGTGTAATTCCTGCCTGCTCAGCTCTTGAATTATTGCAAGCTGAGAGCATGATTCCTCACAGCTTATCATGATATGTGCCTGCTGACTGTTTGATTCGGTGCCTACTCACTCTTGGTTTAATTGCCTCTCAGAGCACATGATCAGGTGTATGATAGCAACATGATACGATGATCAGTCACATAGAATAGCTAGCCATTAAATGTCACGTGGATCAACACATTGATAAGTCATGTGATTCAGTCTCATGCTCAGTCACGTACATCAGTGCTATTGATCAGCCACGTGATCAGTGCATGATCTGTCAATGATTAAGTGTTATCATGCCAAGTGATCAGTGCAATGGCGTCATCGGTTATCAGTGATGATATAGCACGTGATCAGATGGCATATCAGTCTCGTGACAGTTGCATGATAGCACGTTGACTCAGTGATGACAGTCACTCTTGATGGGTGTATGATCATTTTCACTGTGACTTTTACATGGTAGCTAAATGACATTGCCTGAATACCAAGTGAGTAGTGCATGATAAGCCACGTGATCATGCAATGACGGACGTAGCATGCATGATAGCCACCTGTGATCAGTGCATGATCAGGACACGAGATCACGATTGCATCTGACAGGTCGTGGATAGTGCGATGATCAGCCACTAGTGGATCAGTGCAGACCTTAGGTATGTCATCGTGATCATTGTAGGTCCAGCTCAAGTGATTGCATGCTAGATATAGCCCACTGTAGGTCATCAGTGCAGTGATCAGTCCACATGATCAGTGCAGTGATATCCGTGATAGTTGTGAGTCTACTCAGCGTGAACAGTGCATGCGTCAGTCACGTGGATCAGGCCTTGCGAGCTGTGCCGGTTAGTCTGCTCATTCTGCTTGACTAATTTTCCACCAGCGAGCTGGCACAGATTCCCCGTAGTTAGCACTGTCTATATCTGTTGTATTCCTTGAGTATGTTGCCACTCATTTTACCTTGTATATGCATTGTGCTGCGTAATTCTGCCTTGCTCATTCATCTTGATTATTGCGCAGCTGAGCAGCCATGATTTCAGAGGTGAGTTCCATGATTTATAGCTGCGTGACTGATCCTGCCTACTCAGCTCTACTGTTCATTGCCTCAGAGGCAACAGACAGTGGTGTGCACCAACATGATCAGCAACATGAATGCAGTCACATGATCAAAGCATGATAAGCAGGTGAAAGTGATAATCTTATGTGATCAGTGCATGATCAGAATTGTCAAGCAGATGAGCAGACAGTAATCACGCAGCTCAGCAGCCTGATCACATGACTGAGCATGCACTGTTCACGTGGCTAAATCATACACTGATCACTTGGATATCATGCACTGATCACGTGGCTGATCATACACTGTTCACGTGTCTAACCATGCACTGATCACGTGGCTGATCATACAATGCTCATGTAACTGATCATGCACTGATCACGTGGCTATCATGCACTGAATACTTGGCTGAACATGCACTGTTCACGTGGCTGATCACACACCTGTCACGTGACATATCATGCACTGATCACGTGGCACTCATGCACTGATCACGTGGCTGATCATACTCTGCTCACGTAACTCATCATGCACACATCACTGTTCTATCATGCACTGCTCACGTGGCTCGTCATGGAATGAAACACGTAGGCCTACCATATAACTGGTCACGTGACTGATCATGCACAGACAACGGTAACCATGGCTGACATGGCACTGTTCACGTGACTGATCATGTACTGATCACGTGACTGATCATGCACTTATCATTTGGCTGATCATGCACTGATCACGTGGCTGATCATACACTGATCACGTGACTGATCATACACTGATCACGTGGCTATCATGCACTGATCACTTGGCTGGACATACACTGATCACATGACTCATCATGCACTGTTCACGTGACTGATCATGTACAGATCACGTGAATAATCATGAAGTGATCACGTGGCTATACTGCACTGATCACGTGTATATCATGCACTGATCACGTGGCTGATCACACACGTATCACGTGACTGATCATGTACTGATCACGTGACTGATCATGCACCGATCACGTGGCTATCATGCACTGATCACGTGGCTGATCATGCAATGATCACGTAGCTACCATGCACTGGTCACGTGACTGATCATGCACTGATCAGGTAATTGATCATGCACTGATCACGTGACTGATCATGCACAGATCACGTGACTGATCATGCACAGATCACGTGACTGATCATGCACTGATCACGTGGCTATCATGCACTGCTCACGTGGCTGATCATGCAATGATCACGCAGCTACCATGTACTGGTCACATGAGTGATCATGCACTGATCACATGATTGATCATGCACTGATCACCTGGCTTATCATGCATCGATCATGTGACTGATCATGTGATGATCATGTTTGCTGACACACACTGATCATGTGCCTCTGGAGGCAATGAACATAGAGCTGAGTAGGCAGGAATCAGTCAGCAGGCTATAATCATGGAACTCACCTCTGAGAAATCATGCTGCTCAGCTGGCAATAATCAAGTAGATGAGCAGGCAGGAATTACGCAGCACAGGTGGCAATTGTCAAGGAGATGACAGGCAGGAATCGTGCAGCTCAGCTGGCAATTGTCAAGCAGATGAGCAGACAGTAATCACGCAGCTCAGCAGGCCCTTATCACGTACTGAGCATGCACTGTTCACGTGGCTGATCACACACCTATCACGTGACTGATCATGCACTGATGACTGGTTGATCATGCACTGATCACGTAGCTATCTTGCACTGATCACTTGGCTGATCATACACTCATCACGGGACTGATGGTGCACTGATCGCGGCGCTATCATGCATTGAGTACATGACTCCCCATGCACTGATCACGTGAATAATCATGCACTGATCACGTGGCTCTCATGCACTGATCACGTGATTGCCCATGTACTGGTCACATAATTGTATGCACTGCTCACGTGCTATCATGCACTGATGACGGGCTGATCATGCACTGATCACGTAGCTATCTGGCACTGATCACTTGGCTGATCCTACACTCATCACGGGACTGATCATGCACTGATCACGTGTCTATCATGCACTAATCACGTGGCTATATTCACTGATCACGTGGATATCATGCACTGATCACGTGGCTGATCACACACGTATCACATGACTGATCATGCACTGATCACGTGGCTATCATGCACTGATCACGTGGCTGATCATGCAATGATCACGTAGCTACCATGTACTGGTCACGTGACTGATCATGCACTGAAACACGTGAATAATCATGCACTGATGACGTGGTTGATCATGCACTGATCATGTGGCTATCATGCACTGCTAACATGGCTGATCATGCAATGATCACGCAGCTACCATGTACTGGTCACGTGCCCTGATCATGCACTGATGACGTAATTGATCATGCACTGATACCGTGGCTGATCATGCACTGATCACGTGACTGATCATGCACTGATCACGTGGCTATCATGCACTGATCACTTGGCTGGTCATACACTGATCACGCAGCTACCATGTACTGGTCACGTGACTGATCATCACTGATGACGTAACTGATCATGCACTGATCATGTGGCTGATCATGCACTGATCACGTGACTGATCATGCACTGATCACGTGACTGATCATGCACTGATCACGTGACTGAGCATGCACTGTTCACGTGGCTGATCATACACTGATCACGTGATTGATCCTGCACTTATCTCTTGGATATCATGCACTGATCACGTGGCTGATCATACACTGTTCACGTGACTGATCATGCACTGATCACGTGACTGAGCATGCACTGTTCACGTGGCTGATCATGCACTGATCACGTGATTGATCATGCACTGATCACTTGGATATCATGCACTGATCACGTGGCTGATCATACACTGTTCACGTGTCTGACCATGCACTGATCCATGGCTGATCATACACTGCTCACGTAACTGATCATGCACTTATCACGTAATTGATCATGCACTGATCACGTGGCTGATCATGCAATGATCTGTAGCTACCATGTACTGGTCCCGTGAGTGACCATGCACTGATCACGTTATTGATCATGCACTGATCACGTTGCTGATCATGCACTGAACACGTTTCTGATCATGCACTGATCACGTGACTGATCATGCACTGATCACGTGGCTATCATGCACTGCTCACGTGGCTGATCATGCAATGATCACGCAGCTACCATGTACTGGTCACATGACTGATCATGCACTGATCACGTAATTGATCATGCACTGATCACCTGGCTTATCATGCATTCATCATGTGACTGATCATGTGCTGATCATGTTTGGTGTCACACACTGATCATGTGCATCTGCAGGCAATGAACAAAGAGCTGAGTAGGCAGGAATCAGTCAGCAGGCTATAATCATGAAACTCAGCTTTGAGAAATCATGCTGCTCAGCTGGCAATAATCAAGTAGATGAGCAGCAGAAATTATGCAGCACAGGTGGCAATTGTCAAGGAGAGGACAGGCAGGAATCGTACAGCTCAGCTGGCAATTGTCAAGCAGATGAGCAGACAGTAATCACGCAGCTCAGCAGGCCCTTATCACGTGACTGAGCATGCACTGTTCACGTGGCTGATCACACACCTATCACGTGAATGATCATGCACTGATCACGTGGCTCTCATGCACTGATCACGTGATTGCCCATGCACTGATCACGTAATTGTATGCACTGCTCACGTGGCTATCATGCACTGATGACGTGGCTGATCATGCACTGATCACGTAGCTATCTTGCACTGATCACTTGGCTGATCATACACTCATCACGGGACTGATGGTGCACTTATCACGGCGCTATCATGCATTGTCTACATGACTCCACATGCACTGATCTCGTGGATGATCATGCACTGATCACGTGACTGATCATGCACTGATCACGTGACTGATCATGCACTGATCACGTGGCTATCATGCACTGATCACTTGGCTGGTCATACACTGATCACGCAGCTACCATGTACTGGTCACGTGACTGATCATGCACTGATGACGTAATTGATCATGCACTGATCATGTGGCTGATCATGCA
>NW_020192004.1:0-45330 GCF_002263795.3 Bos taurus | reverse complement strand
ACACGTCTGAGGCCAGTTCCGCCTACGGGTAGTTGAAGAAGGTCTCTCGAGGTCATTATCTCGCGGTTGAGGCAGGAAACCTGGCTTCCTCGACTTGTGCAGTGACCTCAGGGGGCTTCTCATGGTGTCTGAGAAGTCAGGGAAACTGGAAGGTGGGAGGGGGCCTCTCGGGACTCCACGGGGTTTGGTGCATTGAAAGAGGGCCTCATCTCCAGTTGAGGCAGGAACCTCAGGGTTCCTCTGATTTCAGACTCCGATCGCAGGGTCCCTGCAGACTGGGGACAGGAGAGTCAGGCCTCGTCTTGGGTTGAGGCATGGAACTCCGCTTGCCTCTCGAGGTGTCCCCGGGGAGAGAGGCCACTTGTCGAGCTGTATTTGGAACCTGGGGGTCTTTTCCGGACGATGCACGGGCGGGTCACTGCCCCTTCGTGTTGACTTCATTCACAGGGTGGAGTTCGGAGAGGTGTCCGGGCATCGGGTTCTTACCAAGAGGGGACCGGGAAATCGGGGTGCTTCGCAATGTGGAAGCACCCACGAGGCCACGTCTGGAATGTCGTCGTGAGCCCGGCCTCATCCTGAGGTGCGACCGGAAGGTCGGGAACCCCTTCCAGACAAAGCAGGGGAGTCGACCCTCCTGTCGAGATCAGGAGGGTAGAAGGGGCTCAGAGGAAGTGGTGCCGGAAAACCTCGGTGTTCCTCTCCAGGGAGACCGGGATGCCGGGGAACTTTGTGGGGGCGCATCAAGGGTGCCAAGTACCGTTTCGACCTCCAATTCCTAACGTGGGACTTCTCCTGAGACGCTGTAGCGGGAAAGGGCTTCATCTTGCGATGACGGGGGAACCACGTGGTTTTTCTCGAGTTGCGGCGGGATTCTCGAGTTACGACGGGGAATTCAGGATGCCTCTTGTGTTGGCCCAGGGAAGTCCAATCTTCCATTCGAGTTGCGAAGGAAAGCTGGGGATTGCTCTCGAGTGACTGCAGGGCCAATAGACCTCATCTAGGCTTGTGTCCAGAAGCCAATGTTCCTCTCCAGGGGCGACCGGGATCTCGGGGTTGCATTCCAGACGCACCCGGGGAGACAGGCATTCATCTCGAGTGGAAGCAAAGAACCCCGCTCTGCTCTCGAGTCGCGACGGGTATCTCTTGGAGCTCACTGGGTGGACTAAAGGGAGTCAAGCCTCCTGAGGCGTTTGGAGAGAGGTCGCGAGGTTGGCCTCTAGGCCATGCAGGAGACGAAGGCCCTCATCTCCGCGATGACGGGGGAGTCTCGGGGTGGTTCTCGAGCGGCGGCCCCAGGGTGCGGTTTCTCACGAGGTGCGACGGCGAGGTCAGTGAGCCTCTCGTGGGGCGCCAGGGAAGTCGGGTCTCCATGCGAGTGGCGAGGGGGAGCGCGTCATTGCTCTCGAGTCATGGTAGGGGAACCTGGCCTCGAGACGTGTTGAAGAAGGTCTCTCGAGGTCTTTCTCGGGTTGAGGCAGGAAACCCTGGCTTCCCTCGACTTGTGCAGGTGACCTCAGGGGGCTTCTCATGGTGGCTCTGAGAAGTCAGGGAAACTGGAGGTGGGGGGGGGCCTCTCGGGACTCCACGGGGTTTGGTGCATTGGAAGAGGGCCTCATCTCCAGTTGAGGCAGGAACCTCAGGGTTCCTCTGATTTCAGACTCCGATCGCAGGGTCCCTGCAGACTGGGGACAGGAGAGTCAGGCCTCGTCTTGGGTTGAGGCATGGAACTCCGCTTGCCTCTCGAGGTGTCCCCGGGGAGAGAGGCCACTTGTCGAGCTGTATTTGGAACCTGGGGGTCTTTTCCGGACGATGCACGGGCGAGTCACTGCCCCTTCGTGTTGACTTCATTCACAGGGTGGAGTTCGGAGAGGTGTCCGGGCATCGGGTTCTTACCAAGAGGGGACCGGGAAATCGGGGTGCTTCGCAATGTGGAAGCACCCACGAGGCCACGTCTGGAATGTCGTCGTGAGCCCGGCCTCATCCTGAGGTGCGACCGGAAGGTCGGGAACCCCTTCCAGACAAAGCAGGGGAGTCGACCCTCCTGTCGAGATCAGGAGGGTAGAAGGGGCTCAGAGGAAGTGGTGCCGGAAAACCTCGGTGTTCCTCTCCAGGGAGACCGGGATGCCGGGGAACTTTGTGGGGGCGCATCAAGGGTGCCAAGTACCGTTTCGACCTCCAATTCCTAACGTGGGACTTCTCCTGAGACGCTGTAGCGGGAAAGGGCTTCATCTTGCGATGACGGGGGAACCACGTGGTTTTTCTCGAGTTGCGGCGGGATTCTCGAGTTACGACGGGGAATTCAGGATGCCTCTTGTGTTGGCCCAGGGAAGTCCAATCTTCCATTCGAGTTGCGAAGGAAAGCTGGGGATTGCTCTCGAGTGACTGCAGGGCCAATAGACCTCATCTAGGCTTGTGTCCAGAAGCCAATGTTCCTCTCCAGGGGCGACCGGGATCTCGGGGTTGCATTCCAGACGCACCCGGGGAGACAGGCATTCATCTCGAGTGGAAGCAAAGAACCCCGCTCTGCTCTCGAGTCGCGACGGGTATCTCTTGGAGCTCACTGGGTGGACTAAAGGGAGTCAAGCCTCCTGAGGCGTTTGGAGAGAGGTCGCGAGGTTGGCCTCTAGGCCATGCAGGAGACGAAGGCCCTCATCTCCGCGATGACGGGGGAGTCTCGGGGTGGTTCTCGAGCGGCGGCCCCAGGGTGCGGTTTCTCACGAGGTGCGACGGCGAGGTCAGTGAGCCTCTCGTGGGGCGCCAGGGAAGTCGGGTCTCCATGCGAGTGGCGAGGGGGAGCGCGTCATTGCTCTCGAGTCATGGTAGGGGAACCTGGCCTCGAGACGTGTTGAAGAAGGTCTCTCGAGGTCTTTCTCGGGTTGAGGCAGGAAACCCTGGCTTCCCTCGACTTGTGCAGGTGACCTCAGGGGGCTTCTCATGGTGGCTCTGAGAAGTCAGGGAAACTGGAGGTGGGGGGGGGCCTCTCGGGACTCCACGGGGTTTGGTGCATTGGAAGAGGGCCTCATCTCCAGTTGAGGCAGGAACCTCAGGGTTCCTCTGATTTCAGACTCCGATCGCAGGGTCCCTGCAGACTGGGGACAGGAGAGTCAGGCCTCGTCTTGGGTTGAGGCATGGAACTCCGCTTGCCTCTCGAGGTGTCCCCGGGGAGAGAGGCCACTTGTCGAGCTGTATTTGGAACCTGGGGGTCTTTTCCGGACGATGCACGGGCGAGTCACTGCCCCTTCGTGTTGACTTCATTCACAGGGTGGAGTTCGGAGAGGTGTCCGGGCATCGGGTTCTTACCAAGAGGGGACCGGGAAATCGGGGTGCTTCGCAATGTGGAAGCACCCACGAGGCCACGTCTGGAATGTCGTCGTGAGCCCGGCCTCATCCTGAGGTGCGACCGGAAGGTCGGGAACCCCTTCCAGACAAAGCAGGGGAGTCGACCCTCCTGTCGAGATCAGGAGGGTAGAAGGGGCTCAGAGGAAGTGGTGCCGGAAAACCTCGGTGTTCCTCTCCAGGGAGACCGGGATGCCGGGGAACTTTGTGGGGGCGCATCAAGGGTGCCAAGTACCGTTTCGACCTCCAATTCCTAACGTGGGACTTCTCCTGAGACGCTGTAGCGGGAAAGGGCTTCATCTTGCGATGACGGGGGAACCACGTGGTTTTTCTCGAGTTGCGGCGGGATTCTCGAGTTACGACGGGGAATTCAGGATGCCTCTTGTGTTGGCCCAGGGAAGTCCAATCTTCCATTCGAGTTGCGAAGGAAAGCTGGGGATTGCTCTCGAGTGACTGCAGGGCCAATAGACCTCATCTAGGCTTGTGTCCAGAAGCCAATGTTCCTCTCCAGGGGCGACCGGGATCTCGGGGTTGCATTCCAGACGCACCCGGGGAGACAGGCATTCATCTCGAGTGGAAGCAAAGAACCCCGCTCTGCTCTCGAGTCGCGACGGGTATCTCTTGGAGCTCACTGGGTGGACTAAAGGGAGTCAAGCCTCCTGAGGCGTTTGGAGAGAGGTCGCGAGGTTGGCCTCTAGGCCATGCAGGAGACGAAGGCCCTCATCTCCGCGATGACGGGGGAGTCTCGGGGTGGTTCTCGAGCGGCGGCCCCAGGGTGCGGTTTCTCACGAGGTGCGACGGCGAGGTCAGTGAGCCTCTCGTGGGGCGCCAGGGAAGTCGGGTCTCCATGCGAGTGGCGAGGGGGAGCGCGTCATTGCTCTCGAGTCATGGTAGGGGAACCTGGCCTCGAGACGTGTTGAAGAAGGTCTCTCGAGGTCTTTCTCGGGTTGAGGCAGGAAACCCTGGCTTCCCTCGACTTGTGCAGGTGACCTCAGGGGGCTTCTCATGGTGGCTCTGAGAAGTCAGGGAAACTGGAGGTGGGGGGGGGCCTCTCGGGACTCCACGGGGTTTGGTGCATTGGAAGAGGGCCTCATCTCCAGTTGAGGCAGGAACCTCAGGGTTCCTCTGATTTCAGACTCCGATCGCAGGGTCCCTGCAGACTGGGGACAGGAGAGTCAGGCCTCGTCTTGGGTTGAGGCATGGAACTCCGCTTGCCTCTCGAGGTGTCCCCGGGGAGAGAGGCCACTTGTCGAGCTGTATTTGGAACCTGGGGGTCTTTTCCGGACGATGCACGGGCGAGTCACTGCCCCTTCGTGTTGACTTCATTCACAGGGTGGAGTTCGGAGAGGTGTCCGGGCATCGGGTTCTTACCAAGAGGGGACCGGGAAATCGGGGTGCTTCGCAATGTGGAAGCACCCACGAGGCCACGTCTGGAATGTCGTCGTGAGCCCGGCCTCATCCTGAGGTGCGACCGGAAGGTCGGGAACCCCTTCCAGACAAAGCAGGGGAGTCGACCCTCCTGTCGAGATCAGGAGGGTAGAAGGGGCTCAGAGGAAGTGGTGCCGGAAAACCTCGGTGTTCCTCTCCAGGGAGACCGGGATGCCGGGGAACTTTGTGGGGGCGCATCAAGGGTGCCAAGTACCGTTTCGACCTCCAATTCCTAACGTGGGACTTCTCCTGAGACGCTGTAGCGGGAAAGGGCTTCATCTTGCGATGACGGGGGAACCACGTGGTTTTTCTCGAGTTGCGGCGGGATTCTCGAGTTACGACGGGGAATTCAGGATGCCTCTTGTGTTGGCCCAGGGAAGTCCAATCTTCCATTCGAGTTGCGAAGGAAAGCTGGGGATTGCTCTCGAGTGACTGCAGGGCCAATAGACCTCATCTAGGCTTGTGTCCAGAAGCCAATGTTCCTCTCCAGGGGCGACCGGGATCTCGGGGTTGCATTCCAGACGCACCCGGGGAGACAGGCATTCATCTCGAGTGGAAGCAAAGAACCCCGCTCTGCTCTCGAGTCGCGACGGGTATCTCTTGGAGCTCACTGGGTGGACTAAAGGGAGTCAAGCCTCCTGAGGCGTTTGGAGAGAGGTCGCGAGGTTGGCCTCTAGGCCATGCAGGAGACGAAGGCCCTCATCTCCGCGATGACGGGGGAGTCTCGGGGTGGTTCTCGAGCGGCGGCCCCAGGGTGCGGTTTCTCACGAGGTGCGACGGCGAGGTCAGTGAGCCTCTCGTGGGGCGCCAGGGAAGTCGGGTCTCCATGCGAGTGGCGAGGGGGAGCGCGTCATTGCTCTCGAGTCATGGTAGGGGAACCTGGCCTCGAGACGTGTTGAAGAAGGTCTCTCGAGGTCTTTCTCGGGTTGAGGCAGGAAACCCTGGCTTCCCTCGACTTGTGCAGGTGACCTCAGGGGGCTTCTCATGGTGGCTCTGAGAAGTCAGGGAAACTGGAGGTGGGGGGGGCCTCTCGGGACTCCACGGGGTTTGGTGCATTGGAAGAGGGCCTCATCTCCAGTTGAGGCAGGAACCTCAGGGTTCCTCTGATTTCAGACTCCGATCGCAGGGTCCCTGCAGACTGGGGACAGGAGAGTCAGGCCTCGTCTTGGGTTGAGGCATGGAACTCCGCTTGCCTCTCGAGGTGTCCCCGGGGAGAGAGGCCACTTGTCGAGCTGTATTTGGAACCTGGGGGTCTTTTCCGGACGATGCACGGGCGAGTCACTGCCCCTTCGTGTTGACTTCATTCACAGGGTGGAGTTCGGAGAGGTGTCCGGGCATCGGGTTCTTACCAAGAGGGGACCGGGAAATCGGGGTGCTTCGCAATGTGGAAGCACCCACGAGGCCACGTCTGGAATGTCGTCGTGAGACCGGCCTCATCCTGAGGTGCGACCGGAAGGTCGGGAACCCCTTCCAGACAAAGCAGGGGAGTCGACCCTCCTGTCGAGATCAGGAGGGTAGAAGGGGCTCAGAGGAAGTGGTGCCGGAAAACCTCGGTGTTCCTCTCCAGGGAGACCGGGATGCCGGGGAACTTTGTGGGGGCGCATCAAGGGTGCCAAGTACCGTTTCGACCTCCAATTCCTAACGTGGGACTTCTCCTGAGACGCTGTAGCGGGAAAGGGCTTCATCTTGCGATGACGGGGGAACCACGTGGTTTTTCTCGAGTTGCGGCGGGATTCTCGAGTTACGACGGGGAATTCAGGATGCCTCTTGTGTTGGCCCAGGGAAGTCCAATCTTCCATTCGAGTTGCGAAGGAAAGCTGGGGATTGCTCTCGAGTGACTGCAGGGCCAATAGACCTCATCTAGGCTTGTGTCCAGAAGCCAATGTTCCTCTCCAGGGGCGACCGGGATCTCGGGGTTGCATTCCAGACGCACCCGGGGAGACAGGCATTCATCTCGAGTGGAAGCAAAGAACCCCGCTCTGCTCTCGAGTCGCGACGGGTATCTCTTGGAGCTCACTGGGTGGACTAAAGGGAGTCAAGCCTCCTGAGGCGTTTGGAGAGAGGTCGCGAGGTTGGCCTCTAGGCCATGCAGGAGACGAAGGCCCTCATCTCCGCGATGACGGGGGAGTCTCGGGGTGGTTCTCGAGCGGCGGCCCCAGGGTGCGGTTTCTCACGAGGTACGACGGCGAGGTCAGTGAGCCTCTCGTGGGGCGCCAGGGAAGTCGGGTCTCCATGCGAGTGGCGAGGGGGAGCGCGTCATTGCTCTCGAGTCATGGTAGGGGAACCTGGCCTCGAGACGTGTTGAAGAAGGTCTCTCGAGGTCTTTCTCGGGTTGAGGCAGGAAACCCTGGCTTCCCTCGACTTGTGCAGGTGACCTCAGGGGGCTTCTCATGGTGGCTCTGAGAAGTCAGGGAAACTGGAGGTGGGGGGGGCCTCTCGGGACTCCACGGGGTTTGGTGCATTGGAAGAGGGCCTCATCTCCAGTTGAGGCAGGAACCTCAGGGTTCCTCTGATTTCAGACTCCGATCGCAGGGTCCCTGCAGACTGGGGACAGGAGAGTCAGGCCTCGTCTTGGGTTGAGGCATGGAACTCCGCTTGCCTCTCGAGGTGTCCCCGGGGAGAGAGGCCACTTGTCGAGCTGTATTTGGAACCTGGGGGTCTTTTCCGGACGATGCACGGGCGAGTCACTGCCCCTTCGTGTTGACTTCATTCACAGGGTGGAGTTCGGAGAGGTGTCCGGGCATCGGGTTCTTATCAAGAGGGGACCGGGAAATCGGGGTGCTTCGCAATGTGGAAGCACCCACGAGGCCACGTCTGGAATGTCGTCGTGAGACCGGCCTCATCCTGAGGTGCGACCGGAAGGTCGGGAACCCCTTCCAGACAAAGCAGGGGAGTCGACCCTCCTGTCGAGATCAGGAGGGTAGAAGGGGCTCAGAGGAAGTGGTGCCGGAAAACCTCGGTGTTCCTCTCCAGGGAGACCGGGATGCCGGGGAACTTTGTGGGGGCGCATCAAGGGTGCCAAGTACCGTTTCGACCTCCAATTCCTAACGTGGGACTTCTCCTGAGACGCTGTAGCGGGAAAGGGCTTCATCTTGCGATGACGGGGGAACCACGTGGTTTTTCTCGAGTTGCGGCGGGATTCTCGAGTTACGACGGGGAATTCAGGATGCCTCTTGTGTTGGCCCAGGGAAGTCCAATCTTCCATTCGAGTTGCGAAGGAAAGCTGGGGATTGCTCTCGAGTGACTGCAGGGCCAATAGACCTCATCTAGGCTTGTGTCCAGAAGCCAATGTTCCTCTCCAGGGGCGACCGGGATCTCGGGGTTGCATTCCAGACGCACCCGGGGAGACAGGCATTCATCTCGAGTGGAAGCAAAGAACCCCGCTCTGCTCTCGAGTCGCGACGGGTATCTCTTGGAGCTCACTGGGTGGACTAAAGGGAGTCAAGCCTCCTGAGGCGTTTGGAGAGAGGTCGCGAGGTTGGCCTCTAGGCCATGCAGGAGACGAAGGCCCTCATCTCCGCGATGACGGGGGAGTCTCGGGGTGGTTCTCGAGCGGCGGCCCCAGGGTGCGGTTTCTCACGAGGTACGACGGCGAGGTCAGTGAGCCTCTCGTGGGGCGCCAGGGAAGTCGGGTCTCCATGCGAGTGGCGAGGGGGAGCGCGTCATTGCTCTCGAGTCATGGTAGGGGAATCCTGGCCTCGAGACGTGTTGAAGAAGGTCTCTCGAGGTCTTTCTCGGGTTGAGGCAGGAAACCCTGGCTTCCCTCGACTTGTGCAGGTGACCTCAGGGGGCTTCTCATGGTGGCTCTGAGAAGTCAGGGAAACTGGAGGTGGGAGGGGCCTCTCGGGACTCCACGGGGTTTGGTGCATTGGAAGAGGGCCTCATCTCCAGTTGAGGCAGGAACCTCAGGGTTCCTCTGATTTCAGACTCCGATCGCAGGGTCCCTGCAGACTGGGGACAGGAGAGTCAGGCCTCGTCTTGGGTTGAGGCATGGAACTCCGCTTGCCTCTCGAGGTGTCCCCGGGGAGAGAGGCCACTTGTCGAGCTGTATTTGGAACCTGGGGGTTTTTTCCGGACGATGCACGGGCGAGTCACTGCCCCTTCGTGTTGACTTCATTCACAGGGTGGAGTTCGGAGAGGTGTCCGGGCATCGGGTTCTTATCAAGAGGGGACCGGGAAATCGGGGTGCTTCGCAATGTGGAAGCACCCACGAGGCCACGTCTGGAATGTCGTCGTGAGACCGGCCTCATCCTGAGGTGCGACCGGAAGGTCGGGAACCCCTTCCAGACAAAGCAGGGGAGTCGACCCTCCTGTCGAGATCAGGAGGGTAGAAGGGGCTCAGAGGAAGTGGTGCCGGAAAACCTCGGTGTTCCTCTCCAGGGAGACCGGGATGCCGGGGAACTTTGTGGGGGCGCATCAAGGGTGCCAAGTACCGTTTCGACCTCCAATTCCTAACGTGGGACTTCTCCTGAGACGCTGTAGCGGGAAAGGGCTTCATCTTGCGATGACGGGGGAACCACGTGGTTTTTCTCGAGTTGCGGCGGGATTCTCGAGTTACGACGGGGAATTCAGGATGCCTCTTGTGTTGGCCCAGGGAAGTCCAATCTTCCATTCGAGTTGCGAAGGAAAGCTGGGGATTGCTCTCGAGTGACTGCAGGGCCAATAGACCTCATCTAGGCTTGTGTCCAGAAGCCAATGTTCCTCTCCAGGGGCGACCGGGATCTCGGGGTTGCATTCCAGACGCACCCGGGGAGACAGGCATTCATCTCGAGTGGAAGCAAAGAACCCCGCTCTGCTCTCGAGTCGCGACGGGTATCTCTTGGAGCTCACTGGGTGGACTAAAGGGAGTCAAGCCTCCTGAGGCGTTTGGAGAGAGGTCGCGAGGTTGGCCTCTAGGCCATGCAGGAGACGAAGGCCCTCATCTCCGCGATGACGGGGGAGTCTCGGGGTGGTTCTCGAGCGGCGGCCCCAGGGTGCGGTTTCTCACGAGGTACGACGGCGAGGTCAGTGAGCCTCTCGTGGGGCGCCAGGGAAGTCGGGTCTCCATGCGAGTGGCGAGGGGGAGCGCGTCATTGCTCTCGAGTCATGGTAGGGGAATCTGGCCTCGAGACGTGTTGAAGAAGGTCTCTCGAGGTCTTTCTCGGGTTGAGGCAGGAAACCCTGGCTTCCCTCGACTTGTGCAGGTGACCTCAGGGGGCTTCTCATGGTGGCTCTGAGAAGTCAGGGAAACTGGAGGTGGGAGGGGCCTCTCGGGACTCCACGGGGTTTGGTGCATTGGAAGAGGGCCTCATCTCCAGTTGAGGCAGGAACCTCAGGGTTCCTCTGATTTCAGACTCCGATCGCAGGGTCCCTGCAGACTGGGGACAGGAGAGTCAGGCCTCGTCTTGGGTTGAGGCATGGAACTCCGCTTGCCTCTCGAGGTGTCCCCGGGGAGAGAGGCCACTTGTCGAGCTGTATTTGGAACCTGGGGGTTTTTTCCGGACGATGCACGGGCGAGTCACTGCCCCTTCGTGTTGACTTCATTCACAGGGTGGAGTTCGGAGAGGTGTCCGGGCATCGGGTTCTTATCAAGAGGGGACCGGGAAATCGGGGTGCTTCGCAATGTGGAAGCACCCACGAGGCCACGTCTGGAATGTCGTCGTGAGACCGGCCTCATCCTGAGGTGCGACCGGAAGGTCGGGAACCCCTTCCAGACAAAGCAGGGGAGTCGACCCTCCTGTCGAGATCAGGAGGGTAGAAGGGGCTCAGAGGAAGTGGTGCCGGAAAACCTCGGTGTTCCTCTCCAGGGAGACCGGGATGCCGGGGAACTTTGTGGGGGCGCATCAAGGGTGCCAAGTACCGTTTCGACCTCCAATTCCTAACGTGGGACTTCTCCTGAGACGCTGTAGCGGGAAAGGGCTTCATCTTGCGATGACGGGGGAACCACGTGGTTTTTCTCGAGTTGCGGCGGGATTCTCGAGTTACGACGGGGAATTCAGGATGCCTCTTGTGTTGGCCCAGGGAAGTCCAATCTTCCATTCGAGTTGCGAAGGAAAGCTGGGGATTGCTCTCGAGTGACTGCAGGGCCAATAGACCTCATCTAGGCTTGTGTCCAGAAGCCAATGTTCCTCTCCAGGGGCGACCGGGATCTCGGGGTTGCATTCCAGACGCACCCGGGGAGACAGGCATTCATCTCGAGTGGAAGCAAAGAACCCCGCTCTGCTCTCGAGTCGCGACGGGTATCTCTTGGAGCTCACTGGGTGGACTAAAGGGAGTCAAGCCTCCTGAGGCGTTTGGAGAGAGGTCGCGAGGTTGGCCTCTAGGCCATGCAGGAGACGAAGGCCCTCATCTCCGCGATGACGGGGGAGTCTCGGGGTGGTTCTCGAGCGGCGGCCCCAGGGTGCGGTTTCTCACGAGGTACGACGGCGAGGTCAGTGAGCCTCTCGTGGGGCGCCAGGGAAGTCGGGTCTCCATGCGAGTGGCGAGGGGGAGCGCGTCATTGCTCTCGAGTCATGGTAGGGGAATCTGGCCTCGAGACGTGTTGAAGAAGGTCTCTCGAGGTCTTTCTCGGGTTGAGGCAGGAAACCCTGGCTTCCCTCGACTTGTGCAGGTGACCTCAGGGGGCTTCTCATGGTGGCTCTGAGAAGTCAGGGAAACTGGAGGTGGGAGGGGCCTCTCGGGACTCCACGGGGTTTGGTGCATTGGAAGAGGGCCTCATCTCCAGTTGAGGCAGGAACCTCAGGGTTCCTCTGATTTCAGACTCCGATCGCAGGGTCCCTGCAGACTGGGGACAGGAGAGTCAGGCCTCGTCTTGGGTTGAGGCATGGAACTCCGCTTGCCTCTCGAGGTGTCCCCGGGGAGAGAGGCCACTTGTCGAGCTGTATTTGGAACCTGGGGGTTTTTTCCGGACGATGCACGGGCGAGTCACTGCCCCTTCGTGTTGACTTCATTCACAGGGTGGAGTTCGGAGAGGTGTCCGGGCATCGGGTTCTTATCAAGAGGGGACCGGGAAATCGGGGTGCTTCGCAATGTGGAAGCACCCACGAGGCCACGTCTGGAATGTCGTCGTGAGACCGGCCTCATCCTGAGGTGCGACCGGAAGGTCGGGAACCCCTTCCAGACAAAGCAGGGGAGTCGACCCTCCTGTCGAGATCAGGAGGGTAGAAGGGGCTCAGAGGAAGTGGTGCCGGAAAACCTCGGTGTTCCTCTCCAGGGAGACCGGGATGCCGGGGAACTTTGTGGGGCGCATCAAGGGTGCCAAGTACCGTTTCGACCTCCAATTCCTAACGTGGGACTTCTCCTGAGACGCTGTAGCGGGAAAGGGCTTCATCTTGCGATGACGGGGGAACCACGTGGTTTTTCTCGAGTTGCGGCGGGATTCTCGAGTTACGACGGGGAATTCGGGATGCCTCTTGTGTTGGCCCAGGGAAGTCCAATCTTCCATTCGAGTTGCGAAGGAAAGCTGGGGATTGCTCTCGAGTGACTGCAGGGCCAATAGACCTCATCTAGGCTTGTGTCCAGAAGCCAATGTTCCTCTCCAGGGGCGACCGGGATCTCGGGGTTGCATTCCAGACGCACCCGGGGAGACAGGCATTCATCTCGAGTGGAAGCAAAGAACCCCGCTCTGCTCTCGAGTCGCGACGGGTATCTCTTGGAGCTCACTGGGTGGACTAAAGGGAGTCAAGCCTCCTGAGGCGTTTGGAGAGAGGTCGCGAGGTTGGCCTCTAGGCCATGCAGGAGACGAAGGCCCTCATCTCCGCGATGACGGGGGAGTCTCGGGGTGGTTCTCGAGCGGCGGCCCCAGGGTGCGGTTTCTCACGAGGTACGACGGCGAGGTCAGTGAGCCTCTCGTGGGGCGCCAGGGAAGTCGGGTCTCCATGCGAGTGGCGAGGGGGAGCGCGTCATTGCTCTCGAGTCATGGTAGGGGAATCCTGGCCTCGAGACGTGTTGAAGAAGGTCTCTCGAGGTCTTTCTCGGGTTGAGGCAGGAAACCCTGGCTTCCCTCGACTTGTGCAGGTGACCTCAGGGGGCTTCTCATGGTGGCTCTGAGAAGTCAGGGAAACTGGAGGTGGGAGGGGCCTCTCGGGACTCCACGGGGTTTGGTGCATTGGAAGAGGGCCTCATCTCCAGTTGAGGCAGGAACCTCAGGGTTCCTCTGATTTCAGACTCCGATCGCAGGGTCCCTGCAGACTGGGGACAGGAGAGTCAGGCCTCGTCTTGGGTTGAGGCATGGAACTCCGCTTGCCTCTCGAGGTGTCCCCGGGGAGAGAGGCCACTTGTCGAGCTGTATTTGGAACCTGGGGGTTTTTCCGGACGATGCACGGGCGAGTCACTGCCCCTTCGTGTTGACTTCATTCACAGGGTGGAGTTCGGAGAGGTGTCCGGGCATCGGGTTCTTATCAAGAGGGGACCGGGAAATCGGGGTGCTTCGCAATGTGGAAGCACCCACGAGGCCACGTCTGGAATGTCGTCGTGAGACCGGCCTCATCCTGAGGTGCGACCGGAAGGTCGGGAACCCCTTCCAGACAAAGCAGGGGAGTCGACCCTCCTGTCGAGATCAGGAGGGTAGAAGGGGCTCAGAGGAAGTGGTGCCGGAAAACCTCGGTGTTCCTCTCCAGGGAGACCGGGATGCCGGGGAACTTTGTGGGGCGCATCAAGGGTGCCAAGTACCGTTTCGACCTCCAATTCCTAACGTGGGACTTCTCCTGAGACGCTGTAGCGGGAAAGGGCTTCATCTTGCGATGACGGGGGAACCACGTGGTTTTTCTCGAGTTGCGGCGGGATTCTCGAGTTACGACGGGGAATTCGGGATGCCTCTTGTGTTGGCCCAGGGAAGTCCAATCTTCCATTCGAGTTGCGAAGGAAAGCTGGGGATTGCTCTCGAGTGACTGCAGGGCCAATAGACCTCATCTAGGCTTGTGTCCAGAAGCCAATGTTCCTCTCCAGGGGCGACCGGGATCTCGGGGTTGCATTCCAGACGCACCCGGGGAGACAGGCATTCATCTCGAGTGGAAGCAAAGAACCCCGCTCTGCTCTCGAGTCGCGACGGGTATCTCTTGGAGCTCACTGGGTGGACTAAAGGGAGTCAAGCCTCCTGAGGCGTTTGGAGAGAGGTCGCGAGGTTGGCCTCTAGGCCATGCAGGAGACGAAGGCCCTCATCTCCGCGATGACGGGGGAGTCTCGGGGTGGTTCTCGAGCGGCGGCCCCAGGGTGCGGTTTCTCACGAGGTACGACGGCGAGGTCAGTGAGCCTCTCGTGGGGCGCCAGGGAAGTCGGGTCTCCATGCGAGTGGCGAGGGGGAGCGCGTCATTGCTCTCGAGTCATGGTAGGGGAATCCTGGCCTCGAGACGTGCTGAAGAAGGTCTCTCGAGGTCTTTCTCGGGTTGAGGCAGGAAACCCTGGCTTCCCTCGACTTGTGCAGGTGACCTCAGGGGGCTTCTCATGGTGGCTCTGAGAAGTCAGGGAAACTGGAGGTGGGAGGGGCCTCTCGGGACTCCACGGGGTTTGGTGCATTGGAAGAGGGCCTCATCTCCAGTTGAGGCAGGAACCTCAGGGTTCCTCTGATTTCAGACTCCGATCGCAGGGTCCCTGCAGACTGGGGACAGGAGAGTCAGGCCTCGTCTTGGGTTGAGGCATGGAACTCCGCTTGCCTCTCGAGGTGTCCCCGGGGAGAGAGGCCACTTGTCGAGCTGTATTTGGAACCTGGGGGTTTTTTCCGGACGATGCACGGGCGAGTCACTGCCCCTTCGTGTTGACTTCATTCACAGGGTGGAGTTCGGAGAGGTGTCCGGGCATCGGGTTCTTATCAAGAGGGGACCGGGAAATCGGGGTGCTTCGCAATGTGGAAGCACCCACGAGGCCACGTCTGGAATGTCGTCGTGAGACCGGCCTCATCCTGAGGTGCGACCGGAAGGTCGGGAACCCCTTCCAGACAAAGCAGGGGAGTCGACCCTCCTGTCGAGATCAGGAGGGTAGAAGGGGCTCAGAGGAAGTGGTGCCGGAAAACCTCGGTGTTCCTCTCCAGGGAGACCGGGATGCCGGGGAACTTTGTGGGGCGCATCAAGGGTGCCAAGTACCGTTTCGACCTCCAATTCCTAACGTGGGACTTCTCCTGAGACGCTGTAGCGGGAAAGGGCTTCATCTTGCGATGACGGGGGAACCACGTGGTTTTTCTCGAGTTGCGGCGGGATTCTCGAGTTACGACGGGGAATTCGGGATGCCTCTTGTGTTGGCCCAGGGAAGTCCAATCTTCCATCCGAGTTGCGAAGGAAAGCTGGGGATTGCTCTCGAGTGACTGCAGGGCCAATAGACCTCATCTGGGCTTGTGTCCAGAAGCCAATGTTCCTCTCCAGGGGCGACCGGGATCTCGGGGTTGCATTCCAGACGCACCCGGGGAGACAGGCATTCATCTCGAGTGGAAGCAAAGAACCCCGCTCTGCTCTCGAGTCGCGACGGGTATCTCTTGGAGCTCACTGGGTGGACTAAAGGGAGTCAAGCCTCCTGAGGCGTTTGGAGAGAGGTCGCGAGGTTGGCCTCTAGGCCATGCAGGAGACGAAGGCCCTCATCTCCGCGATGACGGGGGAGTCTCGGGGTGGTTCTCGAGCGGCGGCCCCAGGGTGCGGTTTCTCACGAGGTACGACGGCGAGGTCAGTGAGCCTCTCGTGGGGCGCCAGGGAAGTCGGGTCTCCATGCGAGTGGCGAGGGGGAGCGCGTCATTGCTCTCGAGTCATGGTAGGGGAATCCGGCCTCGAGACGTGTTGAAGAAGGTCTCTCGAGGTCTTTCTCGGCTTGAGGCAGGAAACCCTGGCTTCCCTCGACTTGTGCAGGTGACCTCAGGGGGCTTCTCATGGTGGCTCTGAGCAGTCAGGGAAACTGGAGGTGGGAGGGGCCTCTCGGGACTCCACGGGGTTTGGTGCATTGGAAGAGGGCCTCATCTCCAGTTGAGGCAGGAACCTCAGGGTTCCTCTGATTTCAGACTCCGATCGCAGGGTCCCTGCAGACTGGGGACAGGAGAGTCAGGCCTCGTCTTGGGTTGAGGCATGGAACTCCGCTTGCCTCTCGAGGTGTCCCCGGGGAGAGAGGCCACTTGTCGAGCGGTATTTGGAACCTGGGGGTCTTTCCGGACGATGCACGGGCGAGTCACTGCCCCTTCGTGTTGACTTCATTCACAGGGTGGAGTTCGGAGAGGTGCCCGGGCATCGGGTTCTTATCAAGAGGGGACCGGGAAATCGGGGTGCTTCGCAATGTGGAAGCACCCACGAGGCCACGTCTGGAATGTCGTCGTGAGACCGGCCTCATCCTGAGGTGCGACCGGAAGGTCGGGAACCCCTTCCAGACAAAGCAGGGGAGTCGACCCTCCTGTGGAGATCAGGAGGGTAGAAGGGGCTCAGAGGAAGTGGTGCCGGAAAACCTCGGTGTTCCTCTCCAGGGAGACCGGGATGCCGGGGAACTTTGTGGGGCGCATCAAGGGTGCCAAGTACCGTTTCGACCTCCAATTCCTAGCGTGGGACTTCTCCTGAGACGCTGTAGCGGGAAAGGGCTTCATCTTGCGATGACGGGGGAACCACGTGGTTTTTCTCGAGTTGCGGCGGGATTCTCGAGTTACGACGGGGAATTCGGGATGCCTCTTGTGTTGGCCCAGGGAAGTCCAATCTCCCATCCGAGTTGCGAAGGAAAGCTGGGGATTGCTCTCGAGTGACTGCAGGGCCAATAGACCTCATCTAGGCTTGTGTCCAGAAGCCAATGTTCCTCTCCAGGGGCGACCGGGATCTCGGGGTTGCATTCCAGACGCACCCGGGGAGACAGGCATTCATCTCGAGTGGAAGCAAAGAACCCCGCTCTGCTCTCGAGTCGCGACGGGTATCTCTTGGAGCTCACTGGGTGGACTAAAGGGAGTCAAGCCTCCTGAGGCGTTTGGAGAGAGGTCGCGAGGTTGGCCTCTAGGCCATGCAGGAGACGAAGGCCCTCATCTCCGCGATGACGGGGGAGTCTCGGGGTGGTTCTCGAGCGGCGGCCCCAGGGTGCGGTTTCTCACGAGGTACGACGGCGAGGTCAGTGAGCCTCTCGTGGGGCGCCAGGGAAGTCGGGTCTCCATGCGAGTGGCGAGGGGGAGCGCGTCATTGCTCTCGAGTCATGGTAGGGGAATCCGGCCTCGAGACGTGCTGAAGAAGGTCTCTCGAGGTCTTTCTCGGCTTGAGGCAGGAAACCCTGGCTTCCCTCGACTTGTGCAGGTGACCTCAGGGGGCTTCTCATGGTGGCTCTGAGCAGTCAGGGAAACTGGAGGTGGGAGGGGCCTCTCGGGACTCCACGGGGTTTGGTGCATTGGAAGAGGGCCTCATCTCCAGTTGAGGCAGGAACCTCAGGGTTCCTCTGATTTCAGACTCCGATCGCAGGGTCCCTGCAGACTGGGGACAGGAGAGTCAGGCCTCGTCTTGGGTTGAGGCATGGAACTCCGCTTGCCTCTCGAGGTGTCCCCGGGGAGAGAGGCCACTTGTCGAGCTGGATTTGGAACCTGGGGGTTTTTTCCGGACGATGCACGGGCGAGTCACTGCCCCTTCGTGTTGACTTCATTCACAGGGTGGAGTTCGGAGAGGTGCCCGGGCATCGGGTTCTTATCAAGAGGGGACCGGGAAATCGGGGTGCTTCGCAATGTGGAAGCACCCACGAGGCCACGTCTGGAATGTCGTCGTGAGACCGGCCTCATCCTGAGGTGCGACCGGAAGGTCGGGAACCCCTTCCAGACAAAGCAGGGGAGTCGACCCTCCTGTCGAGATCAGGAGGGTAGAAGGGGCTCAGAGGAAGTGGTGCCGGAAAACCTCGGTGTTCCTCTCCAGGGAGACCGGGATGCCGGGGAACTTTGTGGGGCGCATCAAGGGTGCCAAGTACCGTTTCGACCTCCAATTCCTAGCGTGGGACTTCTCCTGAGACGCTGTAGCGGGAAAGGGCTTCATCTTGCGATGACGGGGGAACCACGTGGTTTTTCTCGAGTTGCGGCGGGATTCTCGAGTTACGACGGGGAATTCGGGATGCCTCTTGTGTTGGCCCAGGGAAGTCCAATCTCCCATCCGAGTTGCGAAGGAAAGCTGGGGATTGCTCTCGAGTGACTGCAGGGCCAATAGACCTCATCTAGGCTTGTGTCCAGAAGCCAATGTTCCTCTCCAGGGGCGACCGGGATCTCGGGGTTGCATTCCAGACGCACCCGGGGAGACAGGCATTCATCTCGAGTGGAAGCAAAGAACCCCGCTCTGCTCTCGAGTCGCGACGGGTATCTCTTGGAGCTCACTGGGTGGACTAAAGGGAGTCAAGCCTCCTGAGGCGTTTGGAGAGAGGTCGCGAGGTTGGCCTCTAGGCCATGCAGGAGACGAAGGCCCTCATCTCCGCGATGACGGGGGAGTCTCGGGGTGGTTCTCGAGCGGCGGCCCCAGGGTGCGGTTTCTCACGAGGTACGACGGCGAGGTCAGTGAGCCTCTCGTGGGGCGCCAGGGAAGTCGGGTCTCCATGCGAGTGGCGAGGGGGAGCGCGTCATTGCTCTCGAGTCATGGTAGGGGAATCCGGCCTCGAGACGTGCTGAAGAAGGTCTCTCGAGGTCTTTCTCGGCTTGAGGCAGGAAACCCTGGCTTCCCTCGACTTGTGCAGGTGACCTCAGGGGGCTTCTCATGGTGGCTCTGAGCAGTCAGGGAAACTGGAGGTGGGAGGGGCCTCTCGGGACTCCACGGGGTTTGGTGCATTGGAAGAGGGCCTCATCTCCAGTTGAGGCAGGAACCTCAGGGTTCCTCTGATTTCAGACTCCGATCGCAGGGTCCCTGCAGACTGGGGACAGGAGAGTCAGGCCTCGTCTTGGGTTGAGGCATGGAACTCCGCTTGCCTCTCGAGGTGTCCCCGGGGAGAGAGGCCACTTGTCGAGCTGGATGTGGAACCTGGGGGTTTTTTCCGGACGATGCACGGGCGAGTCACTGCCCCTTCGTGTTGACTTCATTCACAGGGTGGAGTTCGGAGAGGTGCCCGGGCATCGGGTTCTTATCAAGAGGGGACCGGGAAATCGGGGTGCTTCGCAATGTGGAAGCACCCACGAGGCCACGTCTGGAATGTCGTCGTGAGACCGGCCTCATCCTGAGGTGCGACCGGAAGGTCGGGAACCCCTTCCAGACAAAGCAGGGGAGTCGACCCTCCTGTGGAGATCAGGAGGGTAGAAGGGGCTCAGAGGAAGTGGTGCCGGAAAACCTCGGTGTTCCTCTCCAGGGAGACCGGGATGCCGGGGAACTTTGTGGGGCGCATCAAGGGTGCCAAGTACCGTTTCGACCTCCAATTCCTAGCGTGGGACTTCTCCTGAGACGCTGTAGCGGGAAAGGGCTTCATCTTGCGATGACGGGGGAACCACGTGGTTTTTCTCGAGTTGCGGCGGGATTCTCGAGTTACGACGGGGAATTCGGGATGCCTCTTGTGTTGGCCCAGGGAAGTCCAATCTCCCATCCGAGTTGCGAAGGAAAGCTGGGGATTGCTCTCGAGTGACTGCAGGGCCAATAGACCTCATCTAGGCTTGTGTCCAGAAGCCAATGTTCCTCTCCAGGGGCGACCGGGATCTCGGGGTTGCATTCCAGACGCACCCGGGGAGACAGGCATTCATCTCGAGTGGAAGCAAAGAACCCCGCTCTGCTCTCGAGTCGCGACGGGTATCTCTTGGAGCTCACTGGGTGGACTAAAGGGAGTCAAGCCTCCTGAGGCGTTTGGAGAGAGGTCGCGAGGTTGGCCTCTAGGCCATGCAGGAGACGAAGGCCCTCATCTCCGCGATGACGGGGGAGTCTCGGGGTGGTTCTCGAGCGGCGGCCCCAGGGTGCGGTTTCTCACGAGGTACGACGGCGAGGTCAGTGAGCCTCTCGTGGGGCGCCAGGGAAGTCGGGTCTCCATGCGAGTGGCGAGGGGGAGCGCGTCATTGCTCTCGAGTCATGGTAGGGGAATCCGGCCTCGAGACGTGCTGAAGAAGGTCTCTCGAGGTCTTTCTCGGCTTGAGGCAGGAAACCCTGGCTTCCCTCGACTTGTGCAGGTGACCTCAGGGGGCTTCTCATGGTGGCTCTGAGCAGTCAGGGAAACTGGAGGTGGGAGGGGCCTCTCGGGACTCCACGGGGTTTGGTGCATTGGAAGAGGGCCTCATCTCCAGTTGAGGCAGGAACCTCAGGGTTCCTCTGATTTCAGACTCCGATCGCAGGGTCCCTGCAGACTGGGGACAGGAGAGTCAGGCCTCGTCTTGGGTTGAGGCATGGAACTCCGCTTGCCTCTCGAGGTGTCCCCGGGGAGAGAGGCCACTTGTCGAGCTGGATGTGGAACCTGGGGGTTTTTTCCGGACGATGCACGGGCGAGTCACTGCCCCTTCGTGTTGACTTCATTCACAGGGTGGAGTTCGGAGAGGTGCCCGGGCATCGGGTTCTTATCAAGAGGGGACCGGGAAATCGGGGTGCTTCGCAATGTGGAAGCACCCACGAGGCCACGTCTGGAATGTCGTCGTGAGACCGGCCTCATCCTGAGGTGCGACCGGAAGGTCGGGAACCCCTTCCAGACAAAGCAGGGGAGTCGACCCTCCTGTCGAGATCAGGAGGGTAGAAGGGGCTCAGAGGAAGTGGTGCCGGAAAACCTCGGTGTTCCTCTCCAGGGAGACCGGGATGCCGGGGAACTTTGTGGGGCGCATCAAGGGTGCCAAGTACCGTTTCGACCTCCAATTCCTAGCGTGGGACTTCTCCTGAGACGCTGTAGCGGGAAAGGGCTTCATCTTGCGATGACGGGGGAACCACGTGGTTTTTCTCGAGTTGCGGCGGGATTCTCGAGTTACGACGGGGAATTCGGGATGCCTCTTGTGTTGGCCCAGGGAAGTCCAATCTCCCATCCGAGTTGCGAAGGAAAGCTGGGGATTGCTCTCGAGTGACTGCAGGGCCAATAGACCTCATCTAGGCTTGTGTCCAGAAGCCAATGTTCCTCTCCAGGGGCGACCGGGATCTCGGGGTTGCATTCCAGACGCACCCGGGGAGACAGGCATTCATCTCGAGTGGAAGCAAAGAACCCCGCTCTGCTCTCGAGTCGCGACGGGTATCTCTTGGAGCTCACTGGGTGGACTAAAGGGAGTCAAGCCTCCTGAGGCGTTTGGAGAGAGGTCGCGAGGTTGGCCTCTAGGCCATGCAGGAGACGAAGGCCCTCATCTCCGCGATGACGGGGGAGTCTCGGGGTGGTTCTCGAGCGGCGGCCCCAGGGTGCGGTTTCTCACGAGGTACGACGGCGAGGTCAGTGAGCCTCTCGTGGGGCGCCAGGGAAGTCGGGTCTCCATGCGAGTGGCGAGGGGGAGCGCGTCATTGCTCTCGAGTCATGGTAGGGGAATCCGGCCTCGAGACGTGCTGAAGAAGGTCTCTCGAGGTCTTTCTCGGCTTGAGGCAGGAAACCCTGGCTTCCCTCGACTTGTGCAGGTGACCTCAGGGGGCTTCTCATGGTGGCTCTGAGCAGTCAGGGAAACTGGAGGTGGGAGGGGCCTCTCGGGACTCCACGGGGTTTGGTGCATTGGAAGAGGGCCTCATCTCCAGTTGAGGCAGGAACCTCAGGGTTCCTCTGATTTCAGACTCCGATCGCAGGGTCCCTGCAGACTGGGGACAGGAGAGTCAGGCCTCGTCTTGGGTTGAGGCATGGAACTCCGCTTGCCTCTCGAGGTGTCCCCGGGGAGAGAGGCCACTTGTCGAGCTGGATTTGGAACCTGGGGTTTTTTCCGGACGATGCACGGGCGAGTCACTGCCCCTTCGTGTTGACTTCATTCACAGGGTGGAGTTCGGAGAGGTGCCCGGGCATCGGGTTCTTATCAAGAGGGGACCGGGAAATCGGGGTGCTTCGCAATGTGGAAGCACCCACGAGGCCACGTCTGGAATGTCGTCGTGAGACCGGCCTCATCCTGAGGTGCGACCGGAAGGTCGGGAACCCCTTCCAGACAAAGCAGGGGAGTCGACCCTCCTGTCGAGATCAGGAGGGTAGAAGGGGCTCAGAGGAAGTGGTGCCGGAAAACCTCGGTGTTCCTCTCCAGGGAGACCGGGATGCCGGGGAACTTTGTGGGGCGCATCAAGGGTGCCAAGTACCGTTTCGACCTCCAATTCCTAGCGTGGGACTTCTCCTGAGACGCTGTAGCGGGAAAGGGCTTCATCTTGCGATGACGGGGGAACCACGTGGTTTTTCTCGAGTTGCGGCGGGATTCTCGAGTTACGACGGGGAATTCGGGATGCCTCTTGTGTTGGCCCAGGGAAGTCCAATCTCCCATCCGAGTTGCGAAGGAAAGCTGGGGATTGCTCTCGAGTGACTGCAGGGCCAATAGACCTCATCTAGGCTTGTGTCCAGAAGCCAATGTTCCTCTCCAGGGGCGACCGGGATCTCGGGGTTGCATTCCAGACGCACCCGGGGAGACAGGCATTCATCTCGAGTGGAAGCAAAGAACCCCGCTCTGCTCTCGAGTCGCGACGGGTATCTCTTGGAGCTCACTGGGTGGACTAAAGGGAGTCAAGCCTCCTGAGGCGTTTGGAGAGAGGTCGCGAGGTTGGCCTCTAGGCCATGCAGGAGACGAAGGCCCTCATCTCCGCGATGACGGGGGAGTCTCGGGGTGGTTCTCGAGCGGCGGCCCCAGGGTGCGGTTTCTCACGAGGTACGACGGCGAGGTCAGTGAGCCTCTCGTGGGGCGCCAGGGAAGTCGGGTCTCCATGCGAGTGGCGAGGGGGAGCGCGTCATTGCTCTCGAGTCATGGTAGGGGAATCCGGCCTCGAGACGTGCTGAAGAAGGTCTCTCGAGGTCTTTCTCGGCTTGAGGCAGGAAACCCTGGCTTCCCTCGACTTGTGCAGGTGACCTCAGGGGGCTTCTCATGGTGGCTCTGAGCAGTCAGGGAAACTGGAGGTGGGAGGGGCCTCTCGGGACTCCACGGGGTTTGGTGCATTGGAAGAGGGCCTCATCTCCAGTTGAGGCAGGAACCTCAGGGTTCCTCTGATTTCAGACTCCGATCGCAGGGTCCCTGCAGACTGGGGACAGGAGAGTCAGGCCTCGTCTTGGGTTGAGGCATGGAACTCCGCTTGCCTCTCGAGGTGTCCCCGGGGAGAGAGGCCACTTGTCGAGCTGGATGTGGAACCTGGGGGTTTTTTCCGGACGATGCACGGGCGAGTCACTGCCCCTTCGTGTTGACTTCATTCACAGGGTGGAGTTCGGAGAGGTGCCCGGGCATCGGGTTCTTATCAAGAGGGGACCGGGAAATCGGGGTGCTTCGCAATGTGGAAGCACCCACGAGGCCACGTCTGGAATGTCGTCGTGAGACCGGCCTCATCCTGAGGTGCGACCGGAAGGTCGGGAACCCCTTCCAGACAAAGCAGGGGAGTCGACCCTCCTGTGGAGATCAGGAGGGTAGAAGGGGCTCAGAGGAAGTGGTGCCGGAAAACCTCGGTGTTCCTCTCCAGGGAGACCGGGATGCCGGGGAACTTTGTGGGGCGCATCAAGGGTGCCAAGTACCGTTTCGACCTCCAATTCCTAGCGTGGGACTTCTCCTGAGACGCTGTAGCGGGAAAGGGCTTCATCTTGCGATGACGGGGGAACCACGTGGTTTTTCTCGAGTTGCGGCGGGATTCTCGAGTTACGACGGGGAATTCGGGATGCCTCTTGTGTTGGCCCAGGGAAGTCCAATCTCCCATCCGAGTTGCGAAGGAAAGCTGGGGATTGCTCTCGAGTGACTGCAGGGCCAATAGACCTCATCTAGGCTTGTGTCCAGAAGCCAATGTTCCTCTCCAGGGGCGACCGGGATCTCGGGGTTGCATTCCAGACGCACCCGGGGAGACAGGCATTCATCTCGAGTGGAAGCAAAGAACCCCGCTCTGCTCTCGAGTCGCGACGGGTATCTCTTGGAGCTCACTGGGTGGACTAAAGGGAGTCAAGCCTCCTGAGGCGTTTGGAGAGAGGTCGCGAGGTTGGCCTCTAGGCCATGCAGGAGACGAAGGCCCTCATCTCCGCGATGACGGGGGAGTCTCGGGGTGGTTCTCGAGCGGCGGCCCCAGGGTGCGGTTTCTCACGAGGTACGACGGCGAGGTCAGTGAGCCTCTCGTGGGGCGCCAGGGAAGTCGGGTCTCCATGCGAGTGGCGAGGGGGAGCGCGTCATTGCTCTCGAGTCATGGTAGGGGAATCCGGCCTCGAGACGTGCTGAAGAAGGTCTCTCGAGGTCTTTCTCGGCTTGAGGCAGGAAACCCTGGCTTCCCTCGACTTGTGCAGGTGACCTCAGGGGGCTTCTCATGGTGGCTCTGAGCAGTCAGGGAAACTGGAGGTGGGAGGGGCCTCTCGGGACTCCACGGGGTTTGGTGCATTGGAAGAGGGCCTCATCTCCAGTTGAGGCAGGAACCTCAGGGTTCCTCTGATTTCAGACTCCGATCGCAGGGTCCCTGCAGACTGGGGACAGGAGAGTCAGGCCTCGTCTTGGGTTGAGGCATGGAACTCCGCTTGCCTCTCGAGGTGTCCCCGGGGAGAGAGGCCACTTGTCGAGCTGGATGTGGAACCTGGGGGTTTTTTCCGGACGATGCACGGGCGAGTCACTGCCCCTTCGTGTTGACTTCATTCACAGGGTGGAGTTCGGAGAGGTGCCCGGGCATCGGGTTCTTATCAAGAGGGGACCGGGAAATCGGGGTGCTTCGCAATGTGGAAGCACCCACGAGGCCACGTCTGGAATGTCGTCGTGAGACCGGCCTCATCCTGAGGTGCGACCGGAAGGTCGGGAACCCCTTCCAGACAAAGCAGGGGAGTCGACCCTCCTGTGGAGATCAGGAGGGTAGAAGGGGCTCAGAGGAAGTGGTGCCGGAAAACCTCGGTGTTCCTCTCCAGGGAGACCGGGATGCCGGGGAACTTTGTGGGGCGCATCAAGGGTGCCAAGTACCGTTTCGACCTCCAATTCCTAGCGTGGGACTTCTCCTGAGACGCTGTAGCGGGAAAGGGCTTCATCTTGCGATGACGGGGGAACCACGTGGTTTTTCTCGAGTTGCGGCGGGATTCTCGAGTTACGACGGGGAATTCGGGATGCCTCTTGTGTTGGCCCAGGGAAGTCCAATCTCCCATCCGAGTTGCGAAGGAAAGCTGGGGATTGCTCTCGAGTGACTGCAGGGCCAATAGACCTCATCTAGGCTTGTGTCCAGAAGCCAATGTTCCTCTCCAGGGGCGACCGGGATCTCGGGGTTGCATTCCAGACGCACCCGGGGAGACAGGCATTCATCTCGAGTGGAAGCAAAGAACCCCGCTCTGCTCTCGAGTCGCGACGGGTATCTCTTGGAGCTCACTGGGTGGACTAAAGGGAGTCAAGCCTCCTGAGGCGTTTGGAGAGAGGTCGCGAGGTTGGCCTCTAGGCCATGCAGGAGACGAAGGCCCTCATCTCCGCGATGACGGGGGAGTCTCGGGGTGGTTCTCGAGCGGCGGCCCCAGGGTGCGGTTTCTCACGAGGTACGACGGCGAGGTCAGTGAGCCTCTCGTGGGGCGCCAGGGAAGTCGGGTCTCCATGCGAGTGGCGAGGGGGAGCGCGTCATTGCTCTCGAGTCATGGTAGGGGAATCCGGCCTCGAGACGTGCTGAAGAAGGTCTCTCGAGGTCTTTCTCGGCTTGAGGCAGGAAACCCTGGCTTCCCTCGACTTGTGCAGGTGACCTCAGGGGGCTTCTCATGGTGGCTCTGAGCAGTCAGGGAAACTGGAGGTGGGAGGGGCCTCTCGGGACTCCACGGGGTTTGGTGCATTGGAAGAGGGCCTCATCTCCAGTTGAGGCAGGAACCTCAGGGTTCCTCTGATTTCAGACTCCGATCGCAGGGTCCCTGCAGACTGGGGACAGGAGAGTCAGGCCTCGTCTTGGGTTGAGGCATGGAACTCCGCTTGCCTCTCGAGGTGTCCCCGGGGAGAGAGGCCACTTGTCGAGCTGGATTTGGAACCTGGGGGTTTTTTCCGGACGATGCACGGGCGAGTCACTGCCCCTTCGTGTTGACTTCATTCACAGGGTGGAGTTCGGAGAGGTGCCCGGGCATCGGGTTCTTATCAAGAGGGGACCGGGAAATCGGGGTGCTTCGCAATGTGGAAGCACCCACGAGGCCACGTCTGGAATGTCGTCGTGAGACCGGCCTCATCCTGAGGTGCGACCGGAAGGTCGGGAACCCCTTCCAGACAAAGCAGGGGAGTCGACCCTCCTGTCGAGATCAGGAGGGTAGAAGGGGCTCAGAGGAAGTGGTGCCGGAAAACCTCGGTGTTCCTCTCCAGGGAGACCGGGATGCCGGGGAACTTTGTGGGGCGCATCAAGGGTGCCAAGTACCGTTTCGACCTCCAATTCCTAGCGTGGGACTTCTCCTGAGACGCTGTAGCGGGAAAGGGCTTCATCTTGCGATGACGGGGGAACCACGTGGTTTTTCTCGAGTTGCGGCGGGATTCTCGAGTTACGACGGGGAATTCGGGATGCCTCTTGTGTTGGCCCAGGGAAGTCCAATCTCCCATCCGAGTTGCGAAGGAAAGCTGGGGATTGCTCTCGAGTGACTGCAGGGCCAATAGACCTCATCTAGGCTTGTGTCCAGAAGCCAATGTTCCTCTCCAGGGGCGACCGGGATCTCGGGGTTGCATTCCAGACGCACCCGGGGAGACAGGCATTCATCTCGAGTGGAAGCAAAGAACCCCGCTCTGCTCTCGAGTCGCGACGGGTATCTCTTGGAGCTCACTGGGTGGACTAAAGGGAGTCAAGCCTCCTGAGGCGTTTGGAGAGAGGTCGCGAGGTTGGCCTCTAGGCCATGCAGGAGACGAAGGCCCTCATCTCCGCGATGACGGGGGAGTCTCGGGGTGGTTCTCGAGCGGCGGCCCCAGGGTGCGGTTTCTCACGAGGTACGACGGCGAGGTCAGTGAGCCTCTCGTGGGGCGCCAGGGAAGTCGGGTCTCCATGCGAGTGGCGAGGGGGAGCGCGTCATTGCTCTCGAGTCATGGTAGGGGAATCCGGCCTCGAGACGTGCTGAAGAAGGTCTCTCGAGGTCTTTCTCGGCTTGAGGCAGGAAACCCTGGCTTCCCTCGACTTGTGCAGGTGACCTCAGGGGGCTTCTCATGGTGGCTCTGAGCAGTCAGGGAAACTGGAGGTGGGAGGGGCCTCTCGGGACTCCACGGGGTTTGGTGCATTGGAAGAGGGCCTCATCTCCAGTTGAGGCAGGAACCTCAGGGTTCCTCTGATTTCAGACTCCGATCGCAGGGTCCCTGCAGACTGGGGACAGGAGAGTCAGGCCTCGTCTTGGGTTGAGGCATGGAACTCCGCTTGCCTCTCGAGGTGTCCCCGGGGAGAGAGGCCACTTGTCGAGCTGGATGTGGAACCTGGGGGTTTTTTCCGGACGATGCACGGGCGAGTCACTGCCCCTTCGTGTTGACTTCATTCACAGGGTGGAGTTCGGAGAGGTGCCCGGGCATCGGGTTCTTATCAAGAGGGGACCGGGAAATCGGGGTGCTTCGCAATGTGGAAGCACCCACGAGGCCACGTCTGGAATGTCGTCGTGAGACCGGCCTCATCCTGAGGTGCGACCGGAAGGTCGGGAACCCCTTCCAGACAAAGCAGGGGAGTCGACCCTCCTGTGGAGATCAGGAGGGTAGAAGGGGCTCAGAGGAAGTGGTGCCGGAAAACCTCGGTGTTCCTCTCCAGGGAGACCGGGATGCCGGGGAACTTTGTGGGGCGCATCAAGGGTGCCAAGTACCGTTTCGACCTCCAATTCCTAGCGTGGGACTTCTCCTGAGACGCTGTAGCGGGAAAGGGCTTCATCTTGCGATGACGGGGGAACCACGTGGTTTTTCTCGAGTTGCGGCGGGATTCTCGAGTTACGACGGGGAATTCGGGATGCCTCTTGTGTTGGCCCAGGGAAGTCCAATCTCCCATCCGAGTTGCGAAGGAAAGCTGGGGATTGCTCTCGAGTGACTGCAGGGCCAATAGACCTCATCTAGGCTTGTGTCCAGAAGCCAATGTTCCTCTCCAGGGGCGACCGGGATCTCGGGGTTGCATTCCAGACGCACCCGGGGAGACAGGCATTCATCTCGAGTGGAAGCAAAGAACCCCGCTCTGCTCTCGAGTCGCGACGGGTATCTCTTGGAGCTCACTGGGTGGACTAAAGGGAGTCAAGCCTCCTGAGGCGTTTGGAGAGAGGTCGCGAGGTTGGCCTCTAGGCCATGCAGGAGACGAAGGCCCTCATCTCCGCGATGACGGGGGAGTCTCGGGGTGGTTCTCGAGCGGCGGCCCCAGGGTGCGGTTTCTCACGAGGTACGACGGCGAGGTCAGTGAGCCTCTCGTGGGGCGCCAGGGAAGTCGGGTCTCCATGCGAGTGGCGAGGGGGAGCGCGTCATTGCTCTCGAGTCATGGTAGGGGAATCCGGCCTCGAGACGTGCTGAAGAAGGTCTCTCGAGGTCTTTCTCGGCTTGAGGCAGGAAACCCTGGCTTCCCTCGACTTGTGCAGGTGACCTCAGGGGGCTTCTCATGGTGGCTCTGAGCAGTCAGGGAAACTGGAGGTGGGAGGGGCCTCTCGGGACTCCACGGGGTTTGGTGCATTGGAAGAGGGCCTCATCTCCAGTTGAGGCAGGAACCTCAGGGTTCCTGTGATTTCAGACTCCGATCGCAGGGTCCCTGCAGACTGGGGACAGGAGAGTCAGGCCTCGTCTTGGGTTGAGGCATGGAACTCCGCTTGCCTCTCGAGGTGTCCCCGGGGAGAGAGGCCACTTGTCGAGCTGGATGTGGAACCTGGGGGTTTTTTCCGGACGATGCACGGGCGAGTCACTGCCCCTTCGTGTTGACTTCATTCACAGGGTGGAGTTCGGAGAGGTGCCCGGGCATCGGGTTCTTATCAAGAGGGGACCGGGAAATCGGGGTGCTTCGCAATGTGGAAGCACCCACGAGGCCACGTCTGGAATGTCGTCGTGAGACCGGCCTCATCCTGAGGTGCGACCGGAAGGTCGGGAACCCCTTCCAGACAAAGCAGGGGAGTCGACCCTCCTGTGGAGATCAGGAGGGTAGAAGGGGCTCAGAGGAAGTGGTGCCGGAAAACCTCGGTGTTCCTCTCCAGGGAGACCGGGATGCCGGGGAACTTTGTGGGGCGCATCAAGGGTGCCAAGTACCGTTTCGACCTCCAATTCCTAGCGTGGGACTTCTCCTGAGACGCTGTAGCGGGAAAGGGCTTCATCTTGCGATGACGGGGGAACCACGTGGTTTTTCTCGAGTTGCGGCGGGATTCTCGAGTTACGACGGGGAATTCGGGATGCCTCTTGTGTTGGCCCAGGGAAGTCCAATCTCCCATCCGAGTTGCGAAGGAAAGCTGGGGATTGCTCTCGAGTGACTGCAGGGCCAATAGACCTCATCTAGGCTTGTGTCCAGAAGCCAATGTTCCTCTCCAGGGGCGACCGGGATCTCGGGGTTGCATTCCAGACGCACCCGGGGAGACAGGCATTCATCTCGAGTGGAAGCAAAGAACCCCGCTCTGCTCTCGAGTCGCGACGGGTATCTCTTGGAGCTCACTGGGTGGACTAAAGGGAGTCAAGCCTCCTGAGGCGTTTGGAGAGAGGTCGCGAGGTTGGCCTCTAGGCCATGCAGGAGACGAAGGCCCTCATCTCCGCGATGACGGGGGAGTCTCGGGGTGGTTCTCGAGCGGCGGCCCCAGGGTGCGGTTTCTCACGAGGTACGACGGCGAGGTCAGTGAGCCTCTCGTGGGGCGCCAGGGAAGTCGGGTCTCCATGCGAGTGGCGAGGGGGAGCGCGTCATTGCTCTCGAGTCATGGTAGGGGAATCCGGCCTCGAGACGTGCTGAAGAAGGTCTCTCGAGGTCTTTCTCGGCTTGAGGCAGGAAACCCTGGCTTCCCTCGACTTGTGCAGGTGACCTCAGGGGGCTTCTCATGGTGGCTCTGAGCAGTCAGGGAAACTGGAGGTGGGAGGGGCCTCTCGGGACTCCACGGGGTTTGGTGCATTGGAAGAGGGCCTCATCTCCAGTTGAGGCAGGAACCTCAGGGTTCCTCTGATTTCAGACTCCGATCGCAGGGTCCCTGCAGACTGGGGACAGGAGAGTCAGGCCTCGTCTTGGGTTGAGGCATGGAACTCCGCTTGCCTCTCGAGGTGTCCCCGGGGAGAGAGGCCACTTGTCGAGCTGGATGTGGAACCTGGGGGTTTTTTCCGGACGATGCACGGGCGAGTCACTGCCCCTTCGTGTTGACTTCATTCACAGGGTGGAGTTCGGAGAGGTGCCCGGGCATCGGGTTCTTATCAAGAGGGGACCGGGAAATCGGGGTGCTTCGCAATGTGGAAGCACCCACGAGGCCACGTCTGGAATGTCGTCGTGAGACCGGCCTCATCCTGAGGTGCGACCGGAAGGTCGGGAACCCCTTCCAGACAAAGCAGGGGAGTCGACCCTCCTGTCGAGATCAGGAGGGTAGAAGGGGCTCAGAGGAAGTGGTGCCGGAAAACCTCGGTGTTCCTCTCCAGGGAGACCGGGATGCCGGGGAACTTTGTGGGGCGCATCAAGGGTGCCAAGTACCGTTTCGACCTCCAATTCCTAGCGTGGGACTTCTCCTGAGACGCTGTAGCGGGAAAGGGCTTCATCTTGCGATGACGGGGGAACCACGTGGTTTTTCTCGAGTTGCGGCGGGATTCTCGAGTTACGACGGGGAATTCGGGATGCCTCTTGTGTTGGCCCAGGGAAGTCCAATCTCCCATCCGAGTTGCGAAGGAAAGCTGGGGATTGCTCTCGAGTGACTGCAGGGCCAATAGACCTCATCTAGGCTTGTGTCCAGAAGCCAATGTTCCTCTCCAGGGGCGACCGGGATCTCGGGGTTGCATTCCAGACGCACCCGGGGAGACAGGCATTCATCTCGAGTGGAAGCAAAGAACCCCGCTCTGCTCTCGAGTCGCGACGGGTATCTCTTGGAGCTCACTGGGTGGACTAAAGGGAGTCAAGCCTCCTGAGGCGTTTGGAGAGAGGTCGCGAGGTTGGCCTCTAGGCCATGCAGGAGACGAAGGCCCTCATCTCCGCGATGACGGGGGAGTCTCGGGGTGGTTCTCGAGCGGCGGCCCCAGGGTGCGGTTTCTCACGAGGTACGACGGCGAGGTCAGTGAGCCTCTCGTGGGGCGCCAGGGAAGTCGGGTCTCCATGCGAGTGGCGAGGGGGAGCGCGTCATTGCTCTCGAGTCATGGTAGGGGAATCCGGCCTCGAGACGTGCTGAAGAAGGTCTCTCGAGGTCTTTCTCGGCTTGAGGCAGGAAACCCTGGCTTCCCTCGACTTGTGCAGGTGACCTCAGGGGGCTTCTCATGGTGGCTCTGAGCAGTCAGGGAAACTGGAGGTGGGAGGGGCCTCTCGGGACTCCACGGGGTTTGGTGCATTGGAAGAGGGCCTCATCTCCAGTTGAGGCAGGAACCTCAGGGTTCCTCTGATTTCAGACTCCGATCGCAGGGTCCCTGCAGACTGGGGACAGGAGAGTCAGGCCTCGTCTTGGGTTGAGGCATGGAACTCCGCTTGCCTCTCGAGGTGTCCCCGGGGAGAGAGGCCACTTGTCGAGCTGGATTTGGAACCTGGGGGTTTTTTCCGGACGATGCACGGGCGAGTCACTGCCCCTTCGTGTTGACTTCATTCACAGGGTGGAGTTCGGAGAGGTGCCCGGGCATCGGGTTCTTATCAAGAGGGGACCGGGAAATCGGGGTGCTTCGCAATGTGGAAGCACCCACGAGGCCACGTCTGGAATGTCGTCGTGAGACCGGCCTCATCCTGAGGTGCGACCGGAAGGTCGGGAACCCCTTCCAGACAAAGCAGGGGAGTCGACCCTCCTGTGGAGATCAGGAGGGTAGAAGGGGCTCAGAGGAAGTGGTGCCGGAAAACCTCGGTGTTCCTCTCCAGGGAGACCGGGATGCCGGGGAACTTTGTGGGGCGCATCAAGGGTGCCAAGTACCGTTTCGACCTCCAATTCCTAGCGTGGGACTTCTCCTGAGACGCTGTAGCGGGAAAGGGCTTCATCTTGCGATGACGGGGGAACCACGTGGTTTTTCTCGAGTTGCGGCGGGATTCTCGAGTTACGACGGGGAATTCGGGATGCCTCTTGTGTTGGCCCAGGGAAGTCCAATCTCCCATCCGAGTTGCGAAGGAAAGCTGGGGATTGCTCTCGAGTGACTGCAGGGCCAATAGACCTCATCTAGGCTTGTGTCCAGAAGCCAATGTTCCTCTCCAGGGGCGACCGGGATCTCGGGGTTGCATTCCAGACGCACCCGGGGAGACAGGCATTCATCTCGAGTGGAAGCAAAGAACCCCGCTCTGCTCTCGAGTCGCGACGGGTATCTCTTGGAGCTCACTGGGTGGACTAAAGGGAGTCAAGCCTCCTGAGGCGTTTGGAGAGAGGTCGCGAGGTTGGCCTCTAGGCCATGCAGGAGACGAAGGCCCTCATCTCCGCGATGACGGGGGAGTCTCGGGGTGGTTCTCGAGCGGCGGCCCCAGGGTGCGGTTTCTCACGAGGTACGACGGCGAGGTCAGTGAGCCTCTCGTGGGGCGCCAGGGAAGTCGGGTCTCCATGCGAGTGGCGAGGGGGAGCGCGTCATTGCTCTCGAGTCATGGTAGGGGAATCCGGCCTCGAGACGTGCTGAAGAAGGTCTCTCGAGGTCTTTCTCGGCTTGAGGCAGGAAACCCTGGCTTCCCTCGACTTGTGCAGGTGACCTCAGGGGGCTTCTCATGGTGGCTCTGAGCAGTCAGGGAAACTGGAGGTGGGAGGGGCCTCTCGGGACTCCACGGGGTTTGGTGCATTGGAAGAGGGCCTCATCTCCAGTTGAGGCAGGAACCTCAGGGTTCCTCTGATTTCAGACTCCGATCGCAGGGTCCCTGCAGACTGGGGACAGGAGAGTCAGGCCTCGTCTTGGGTTGAGGCATGGAACTCCGCTTGCCTCTCGAGGTGTCCCCGGGGAGAGAGGCCACTTGTCGAGCTGGATTTGGAACCTGGGGGTTTTTTCCGGACGATGCACGGGCGAGTCACTGCCCCTTCGTGTTGACTTCATTCACAGGGTGGAGTTCGGAGAGGTGCCCGGGCATCGGGTTCTTATCAAGAGGGGACCGGGAAATCGGGGTGCTTCGCAATGTGGAAGCACCCACGAGGCCACGTCTGGAATGTCGTCGTGAGACCGGCCTCATCCTGAGGTGCGACCGGAAGGTCGGGAACCCCTTCCAGACAAAGCAGGGGAGTCGACCCTCCTGTCGAGATCAGGAGGGTAGAAGGGGCTCAGAGGAAGTGGTGCCGGAAAACCTCGGTGTTCCTCTCCAGGGAGACCGGGATGCCGGGGAACTTTGTGGGGCGCATCAAGGGTGCCAAGTACCGTTTCGACCTCCAATTCCTAGCGTGGGACTTCTCCTGAGACGCTGTAGCGGGAAAGGGCTTCATCTTGCGATGACGGGGGAACCACGTGGTTTTTCTCGAGTTGCGGCGGGATTCTCGAGTTACGACGGGGAATTCGGGATGCCTCTTGTGTTGGCCCAGGGAAGTCCAATCTCCCATCCGAGTTGCGAAGGAAAGCTGGGGATTGCTCTCGAGTGACTGCAGGGCCAATAGACCTCATCTAGGCTTGTGTCCAGAAGCCAATGTTCCTCTCCAGGGGCGACCGGGATCTCGGGGTTGCATTCCAGACGCACCCGGGGAGACAGGCATTCATCTCGAGTGGAAGCAAAGAACCCCGCTCTGCTCTCGAGTCGCGACGGGTATCTCTTGGAGCTCACTGGGTGGACTAAAGGGAGTCAAGCCTCCTGAGGCGTTTGGAGAGAGGTCGCGAGGTTGGCCTCTAGGCCATGCAGGAGACGAAGGCCCTCATCTCCGCGATGACGGGGGAGTCTCGGGGTGGTTCTCGAGCGGCGGCCCCAGGGTGCGGTTTCTCACGAGGTACGACGGCGAGGTCAGTGAGCCTCTCGTGGGGCGCCAGGGAAGTCGGGTCTCCATGCGAGTGGCGAGGGGGAGCGCGTCATTGCTCTCGAGTCATGGTAGGGGAATCCGGCCTCGAGACGTGCTGAAGAAGGTCTCTCGAGGTCTTTCTCGGGTTGAGGCAGGAAACCCTGGCTTCCCTCGACTTGTGCAGGTGACCTCAGGGGGCTTCTCATGGTGGCTCTGAGAAGTCAGGGAAACTGGAGGTGGGAGGGGCCTCTCGGGACTCCACGGGTTTGGTGCATTGGAAGAGGGCCTCATCTCCAGTTGAGGCAGGAACCTCAGGGTTCCTCTGATTTCAGACTCCGATCGCAGGGTCCCTGCAGACTGGGGACAGGAGAGTCAGGCCTCGTCTTGGGTTGAGGCATGGAACTCCGCTTGCCTCTCGAGGTGTCCCCGGGGAGAGAGGCCACTTGTCGAGCTGGATTTGGAACCTGGGGTTTTTTCCGGACGATGCACGGGCGAGTCACTGCCCCTTCGTGTTGACTTCATTCACAGGGTGGAGTTCGGAGAGGTGCCCGGGCATCGGGTTCTTATCAAGAGGGGACCGGGAAATCGGGGTGCTTCGCAATGTGGAAGCACCCACGAGGCCACGTCTGGAATGTCGTCGTGAGACCGGCCTCATCCTGAGGTGCGACCGGAAGGTCGGGAACCCCTTCCAGACAAAGCAGGGGAGTCGACCCTCCTGTCGAGATCAGGAGGGTAGAAGGGGCTCAGAGGAAGTGGTGCCGGAAAACCTCGGTGTTCCTCTCCAGGGAGACCGGGATGCCGGGGAACTTTGTGGGGCGCATCAAGGGTGCCAAGTACCGTTTCGACCTCCAATTCCTAGCGTGGGACTTCTCCTGAGACGCTGTAGCGGGAAAGGGCTTCATCTTGCGATGACGGGGGAACCACGTGGTTTTTCTCGAGTTGCGGCGGGATTCTCGAGTTACGACGGGGAATTCAGGATGCCTCTTGTGTTGGCCCAGGGAAGTCCAATCTTCCATCCGAGTTGCGAAGGAAAGCTGGGGATTGCTCTCGAGTGACTGCAGGGCCAATAGACCTCATCTAGGCTTGTGTCCAGAAGCCAATGTTCCTCTCCAGGGGCGACCGGGATCTCGGGGTTGCATTCCAGACGCACCCGGGGAGACAGGCATTCATCTCGAGTGGAAGCAAAGAACCCCGCTCTGCTCTCGAGTCGCGACGGGTATCTCTTGGAGCTCACTGGGTGGACTAAAGGGAGTCAAGCCTCCTGAGGCGTTTGGAGAGAGGTCGCGAGGTTGGCCTCTAGGCCATGCAGGAGACGAAGGCCCTCATCTCCGCGATGACGGGGGAGTCTCGGGGTGGTTCTCGAGCGGCGGCCCCAGGGTGCGGTTTCTCACGAGGTACGACGGCGAGGTCAGTGAGCCTCTCGTGGGGCGCCAGGGAAGTCGGGTCTCCATGCGAGTGGCGAGGGGGAGCGCGTCATTGCTCTCGAGTCATGGTAGGGGAATCTGGCCTCGAGACGTGCTGAAGAAGGTCTCTCGAGGTCTTTCTCGGCTTGAGGCAGGAAACCCTGGCTTCCCTCGACTTGTGCAGGTGACCTCAGGGGGCTTCTCATGGTGGCTCTGAGCAGTCAGGGAAACTGGAGGTGGGAGGGGCCTCTCGGGACTCCACGGGGTTTGGTGCATTGGAAGAGGGCCTCATCTCCAGTTGAGGCAGGAACCTCAGGGTTCCTCTGATTTCAGACTCCGATCGCAGGGTCCCTGCAGACTGGGGACAGGAGAGTCAGGCCTCGTCTTGGGTTGAGGCATGGAACTCCGCTTGCCTCTCGAGGTGTCCCCGGGGAGAGAGGCCACTTGTCGAGCTGGATTGGAGCCTGGGGGTTTTTTCCGGACGATGCACGGGCGAGTCACTGCCCCTTCGTGTTGACTTCATTCACAGGGTGGAGTTCGGAGAGGTGTCCGGGCATCGGGTTCTTATCAAGAGGGGACCGGGAAATCGGGGTGCTTCGCAATGTGGAAGCACCCACGAGGCCACGTCTGGAATGTCGTCGTGAGACCGGCCTCATCCTGAGGTGCGACCGGAAGGTCGGGAACCCCTTCCAGACAAAGCAGGGGAGTCGACCCTCCTGTCGAGATCAGGAGGGTAGAAGGGGCTCAGAGGAAGTGGTGCCGGAAAACCTCGGTGTTCCTCTCCAGGGAGACCGGGATGCCGGGAACTTTGTGGGGCGCATCAAGGGTGCCAAGTACCGTTTCGACCTCCAATTCCTAACGTGGGACTTCTCCTGAGACGCTGTAGCGGAAAGGGCTTCATCTTGCGATGACGGGGGAACCACGTGGTTTTTCTCGAGTTCGGCGGATTCTCGAGTTACGACGGGGAATTCAGGATGCCTCTTGTGTTGGCCCAGGGAAGTCCAAATCTTCCATTCGAGTTCGGAACGGAAAGCTGGGATTGCTCTCGAGTGACTGCAGCCAATAGACCTTCATCTAGGCTTTGTGTCCAGAAGTCAATGTTCCTCTCCCAGGGAGCGACCGGATCTCCGCGTGGCATCCAGACGGCCCCGGCGACAGGCATCTCATCTCGAGTGGAAGCAACGACCCCGCGCGCTCTCAGTCGCGACGGGTTATCTCTTGGAGCTCACTGCGGCGGTGGACTAAAGGAGCTCATAGCCTCCTGAGGCTTTTGAGAGAGTCGCCGAGGTTGCCTCTAGGCCATGCAGGAGACGAAGGCCCTCATCGCCGCGGTATGACGGGGAGGATCGGTGTTCTCGGAGCTGCCCCCAAAGCGCCCAGGTGCGGTTCTACGAAGTAGACCGCGAGGTCATGTAGCCTCTCGTGGCAGGCGCCAGTGGAAAAAACTTCGGGCGTCTCGATGGAGTGACCGAGAGGACGCGCGTATTGCTCTCGAGCATGGTAGGTCCATTCTGCTCGAGCACGTCTGTTGAAGAAGTCTCTCTGAGGTCTTTCCGGTTGAGGCAGGAAAAACCCTGGCTTCCCTCGACTCTGCAGTATTGGACCTCAGGGGCTTCTCATGGTGGCTCTGAAAGTCAGGGAAACTGGAGGTGGAGGGCCTCTCGCGACTCCACGGGGTTTGGTGCATTGTGAAGAGGCCTCTATCTCCAGTTGAGGCAGGAACCTCAGGGTTCCTTGTGATTCAAGGACTTCCGATGCAGCGGTCCTGCAGACTGGGGACAGGAGAATTGTCAGGCCTCGTCTAGAGCGTCCAGCATGGAACTCCGCTGCGCCTTCTCAGGAGTCCCCGGGGAGAGAGCGCCACTTGCGAGCTGTATTTGGAACCTGGTTTTTCCGAGACGATGCACGGCATCACTGCCCCTCGTGTTGACTTCATGCACAGGGTGGAGTTGGAGAGTGTCGCGAGGCAATCGGGGTTTCTTATCAAAGGGGGACACGGGAAATTCGCGGGGGTGCTCGCAACCTGGTGGAACACCCACGAGCCCACGTCTGGAATGTCGTCGTGAGACCGCCTCATCCTGTAGTGCCGACCGGAAGGTCGGGAAAACTTTTACCAACAAAAGAAGGGGAGTCATAACTCTGTCGAGATAGAGGAAGGTAGAAGCGGCTAGAGGAAGTGGTGAAGGAAAAAATAGGTTAATCTAAAGGGCAGAAGGGATGAAAGGAAATGTGGGGAAATAAAAGTGTGAAAATAAAGTTCTAGAAGATAAAATTCAATAAATGTGAATTATAAGGTGAAGATGTTAGAGGGAAGGGATTATATTGAGATGAAGGGAAAAAAGTGGCTTTTAGAGAGTTTGAGGAGGGATTATAGAGTTAAGACGGGGAATTCGGATTGAATAGTGTGTGGAATAAGAAGTAAAATTCTTAAATTAAGAGTAGAAGGAAAGATGGGATGATATAGAGTGAATAGAAGGGAAAATAGACAATAATATAGGATTGTGAAAGAAGAAAAGTTTAATATAAAGAGGTGAAGGGATAAGGGTTTGAATTAAAGAATATAAAGGGACAACAGAAATTAATATAGAGTGGATAGAAAAGAAGAAATATGATATAAAGTAGAGAAAGTATATATTGGAATAAAGCGGTGAATTAAGGAGTAAAGAATAATGAGGCAGTTTGAAGAGTAAGAGAGTTGGAAATATAGTAACGAAGAAGGTAAAGAAGGAAATTCATATCAAGAGATTAAGGGGAGTCTAGGGTGGTTATTAAGAAGGAGGAACAGGTGGTTATAAAGACGGTAAGAAGAGAGGTAAGTGAGAATATACTGGGAGAAAGAAGTCGGGTATAAATGAGAATGAGAGGGGGAGAATAAATTGAAGATGAGTAAGAGCGGAATATGGAATAGACTTTGAAGAGTGTATATTAGAGTATTTACTAGGGTTGATGAAGGAAAAAATGGATTAAATAGAACTTGTGAAAAAAGTACAATAAGGGGTATAATGGTGATTATTAGAAGTAAGGAAAATGGAGGTGTGGACAGGGAAATTATAGGAATAAAAGGTTTGATGAATTGAAGAAGGGAATAATATAAATTAGGAGAGGAAAATAGGGTTAATATGATTTAAGAATAAAGATGGAAGTAGTAAATGAGAATGGGAAAAGAGAGTCAGAATAGTATATAGAAATAGAAGAGAAGAAGGATAATTATAAAGAGGAAGGGAGTATAGGGTGGTTATAGATAAAGTAAAGGTGAGGTTTATAAAGAGGTAGGAAGGAGAGTAAAGTGATACTTATATTGGGAAGAAAGGAATTAGGGTCTAAATGTGAGTGGAAGAGGGGTCGAGAGAGTAATTGATATAGATATGGAGGGAATATGAATAAGAGAAGTTTGAAGAAGTATATAAGTATTTATAGCGGTTGAGGAAGAAATAATGGATTAAAATAGAATTGTGAGTAAATAAGGGGGATTTAATGGTGGATATGAAATAAGGAAAATTGAGTGAGGGGAATATTAGGAATAAAAGGTTTGGTGAATTGGAAGAGGAATAATATAAGTGAGGAAGAAAATTAAGGTTAATAGATTTAAGAATAAGATGGAAGGGTAAATGAAGACTGGGGAAGAGAGTAAGAAAGTCGTATTGGGTAGAGAATGAAAATAAGATTGAATATAGAGTGTAACGGAGAGAGAAAAATTGTAGAGCTAGTAGTGCGAAAAATGGGGTTTTAAGGAAGATGAAAGAGAGAGTAAATAAAATTAGTGTTACATTAATTAAAAGGGGGTTAGGAGAGTTAGGAATAGGGTTATTTAAAGAGGGAAAGGAAAATAGGGGTATTAGAAAATGGAAGAAGAAAAAAGAGAAAAGTATGGAATGTAGAGGGAGAAAGGAATAATAATGATTGAGAAAGAAAGTAGGAAAAAATTAAAGAAAAAAGAAGGAGTAGATAATAATGTAAGATGATAAGAGGGTAGAAGAGAAAGAGGAAGGGAAGGAAAAAAAGGTGTTTAATATAAAGGGAGAAAGGTAATTGAAAGGGAAATTGGGGGGAGAATAAAAAGGGTAAAGTAAAGTTTAGAATCATAATTAATAAAGGTGGGAAATTATAATGAGAAGATGTAAGGGAAAGAGGATAAATAGTGAGATGAAGGGAAAAAAGTGGTGTTTTATAGAGTTGAGACATAGATTAATAGAGTTAAAGAAGTGGAATTAAGGATGAATATTTTGTTGGAAATAGGGAAGAAAATATTAAATTAGAGTTGAGAAGGAAAGATGGGGATTGATATAGAGTGAATGAAGGAAAATAGAAATAATATAAGGATTTGTGTAAAGAAGAAAAATGTTAATATAAGGGGAGAAAGGGATATAGGGGTTGAATTAAAGAAGAAAAAGGGAGAAAGGGAATTAATATAGAGTGGAAGAAAAGAAAAAAGATATGATATAGATAGAGAAGGGTATATATTGGAGATAAATGGGTGGAATAAAGGGCAGTAAAGATAATGAGGAGCTTTGGAGAGAAGGTAGACGAGATTGGTGATATAGGAAATGAAGGAGAAGAAGGAAATTAATATATAGATGAAGGGGAATATAGGGGTGTTAATAGAGAGAGGAAAAAGTGTGAGGTTTATAAAGAGGTAAGAAAGGAGAGGTAAAGTGAGAAATATAGTTGGGGAGAAAGGAAGTAGGGTATAAAATGAGAGTGGAGAGGGGGAGAGAGTAATTGATAAAGAGAAATGGTAGGGGAATATGGAATAGAGAAGTGTTGAAGAAGGTATATAGAGGTATTTTAAAGGGTTGAGGAAGGAAAAAAATGGGTTAAATAGAATTGTGAAGGTGAAATAAGGGGGATTATAATGGTGGATATGAGAAGAAAGGGAAAATGGAGGTGGGAGGGGAATATAGGGAATAAAATGGGATTGGTGAATTGGAAGAGGGAATAATATAAAGTTGAGGAAGGAAAAAGAAGGGTAAATATGATTTAAGGAATAAGATAGAAGGGTAAATGAAGAATGGGGAAAGGAGAGTAAGGAATAGTATTGGGTTGAGGAATGGAAATAAGATTGAATATAGAGATGTAAAAGGGGAGAAGAGGAAGATTGTAGAGATGTATTTGGAAAATGGGGTTTTTTTAAGAAAGATGAAAGGAAAAAATGAAAATTAGTGTTGAATTAATTAAAAGGGTGGAGTTAGGAGAGGTGTAAGGGAATAGGGTTATTATAAAGAGGGGAAAGGGAAATAGGGGTAATAAGGAATGTGGAAAAAAAAAAAGAGGAAAAGTATGGAATGTATTAGTGAGAAAGGAATAATAATGAGGTGAGAAAGGAAGGTAGGGAAAAAATTAAAGAAAAAGAAGGGAGTAGAAAATAATGTAAAGATAAGGAGGGGAGAAAGGGATAAGAGGAGGGGTGAAGGAAAAAATAAGTGTTAATATAGAGGGAGAAAGGGATTTAGGGGAAATTTGTGGGTAGAATAAAGGGTGAAAAGTGAAAATTTAGAAATAAAATTAATAAAGTGGGAATTATAATGAGGAGATGTAGAGGGAAAGGGATTAATATTGAGATGAAGGGGGAGAAAAGTGGTTTTTATAGAGTTAAGGAGGGATTATAAGATTAAGAAGGGGAATTAAGGATGAATATTGTGTTGGAAAAGGAAAGTAAAATATTAAATTAGAGTTGAGAAGGAAAGATGGGGATTGATATAGAGTGAATGAAGGGAAAATAGAAATAATATAGGATTGTGTAAAGAAGAAATGTTAATATAAAGGGGAGAAAGGGATATAGGGGTTGAATTAAAGAAGAAAAGGGGAGAAAGAATTAATATAGAGTGGAAGAAAAGAAAAAAGATATGATATAGAGTAGAGAAGGGTATATATTGGAGATAAATGGGTGGAATAAAGGGAGTAAAGAATAATGAGGAGTTTGGAGAGAGGTAGAGAGATTTGGTATATAGGAAATGAAGGAGAAGAAGGAAATAATATATAAGATGAAGGGGAATATAGGGGTTGTTATAGAGAGGAGGAAAAAGTGTGAGGTTTATAAAGAGGTAAGAAGAGAGGTAAAGTGAGAATATAGTGGGGAGAAAGGGAAGTAGGGTATAAATGAGAGTGGAGAGGGGGAGAGAGTAATTGATAAAGAGAAATGGTAGGGGAATATGGAATAGAGAAGTGTTGAAGAAGGTATATAGAGGGTATTTAAAGGGTTGAGGAAGGAAAAAATGGGTTAAAATAAGAATTGTGAAGGTGAAATAAGGGGGATTATAATGGTGGATATGAGAAGAAAGGGAAAATGAGGTGGGAGGGGAATATAGGGAATAAAATGGGATTGGTGAATTGGAAGAGGGAATAATATAAAGTTGAGGAAGGAAAAGAAGGGTAAATATGATTTAAGAATAAGATAGAAGGGGTAAATGAAGAATGGGGAAAGGAGAGTAAGGAATAGTATTGGGTTGAGGAATGGAAATAAGATTGAATATAGAAGATGTAAAAGGGGGAGAGAGGAAGAATTGTAGAGATGTATTTGGAAAATGGGGTTTTTTAAGAAAGATGAAAGGAAAAAATGAAAATTAGTGTTGAATTTAATTAAAAGGATGGAGTTAGGAGAGGTGTAAGGGAATAGGGTTATTATAAAGAGGGGAAAAGGGAAATAGGGGTAATAAGGAATGTGGAAAAAAAAAGAGGAAAAGTATGGAATGTATTAGTGAGAAAGGAATAATAATGAGGTGAGAAAGGAAGGTAGGGAAAAAATTAAAGAAAAAGAAGGGGAGTAGAAAATAATGTAAAGATAAGGAGGGGAGAAAGGGATAAGAGGGGGAAGGTGAAGGAAAAAATAAGTGTTAATTAGAGGGAGAAAGGGATTTAGGGGAAATTTGTGGGTAGAATAAAGGGTGAAAAGTGAAATTTAGAAATAAAATTAATAAAGTGGGAATTATAATGAGAAGATGTAGAGGGAAAGGGATTAATATTGAAGATGAAGGGGGAGAAAAGTGGTTTTTATAGAGTTAAGGAGAGGATTATAGAGTTAAGAAGGGAATTAAGGATGAATATTGTGTTGGAAAAGGAAAGTAAAATATTAAATTAGAGTTGAGAAGGAAAGATGGGAATTGATATAGAGTGAATGAAGGGAAAATAGAAATAATATAGGATTGTGTAAAGAAGAAAATGTTAATATAAAGGGGAAAAAGGGATATAGGGGTTGAATTAAAGAAGAAAAAGGGGAGAAAGGAATTAATATAGAGTGGAAGAAAAAGAAAAAGAATATGATATAGAAGTAGAGAAGGGTATATATTGGAGATAAATGGGTGGAATAAAGGGAGTAAAGAATAATGAGGAGTTTGGAGAGAGGTAGAGAGATTGGTATATAGGAAATGAAGGAGAAGAAGGAAATAATATAATCAGATGAAGGGGGAATATAGGGGTTGTTATAGAGAGGAGGAAAAAGGTGAGGTTTATAAAGAGGTAAGAAGGAGAGTAAAGTGAGAATATAGTGGGGAGAAAGGGGAAGTAGGGTATAAATGAGAGTGGAGAGGGGGAGAGAGTAATTGATAAAGAGAAATGGTAGGGGAATATGGAATAGAGAAGTGTTGAAGAAGGTATATAGAGGTATTTAAAGGGTTGAGGAAGGAAAAAAATGGGTTAAATAGAATTGTGAAGGTGAAATAAGGGGGATTATAATGGTGGATATGAGAAGAAAGGGGAAAATGGAGGTGGGAGGGGAATATAGGGAATAAAATGGGATTGGTGGAATTGGAAGAGGGAATAATATAAAGTTGAGGAAGGAAAAGAAGGGTAAATTATAATTTAAGAATAAGATAGAAGAGGTAAATGAAGAATGGGAAAGGAGAGTAAAGGAATAGTATTGGGTTGAGGAATGGGAAATAAGATTGAATATAGAGGATGTAAAAGGGGAGAGAGGAAGATTTGTAGAGATGTATTTGGAAAATGGGGTTTTTTAAGAAAGCATGAAAGGAAAAAAATTGAAAATTAGTTGTTGGAATTAATTAAAAGGGTGGAGTTAGGAGAGGTGTAAGGAATAGGGTTATTATAAAGAGGGGAAAGGGAAATAGGGGTATAAGGAATGTGGAAAAAAAAAAGAGGAAAAGTTATGGAATGTATTAGTGAGAAAGGAAATAATAATGAGGTGAGAAAGGAAGGTACGGGAAAAAATTAAAGAAAAAGAAGGGAGTAGAAAATAATGTAAAGATAAGGAGGGGAGAAAGGGATAAGAGGAAGGGGTGAAGGAAAAAATAGGTGTTAATATAGAGGGAGAAAGGGATAGGGGGAATTTTGTGGAAAGAAAAAGGTGAATAAGTAAAGTTTAGAAATAAAATTAAGAAAAGTGAGGAAATTATAATGAGAAGATTAGAGCGGAAAAGGATTAAATATTGAGATGAAGGGGAAAAAGTGGTTTTTATAGAGTTGAGGAAAGATATATAGAGTTAAGAAGGGGAATAAGGATGAATCTTGGGTTGAAAAGGAAAGTAAAAATATTAAATTAGAAGTGAGAAGGAAAGATTGGGATTGATATAGAGTGAATAAGGGAAAATAGAAGTAAATATAGATTGTGTAAAGAAGAAAATGTTAATATAAAGGGAGAAGGAGATAGGCTGAATTAAAAGAAGAAAAGGTGAGAAAGGAATTAATATAAGTGGAAGAAAAGAAAAAAGATATGATATAGAGTAGAGAAGGTATATATTGAGCTAAATGGTGAAATAAAGGAGTAAAGAATACTAGGATTTGGAGGAGTAGAGAGTTGAATATAGAAATGAAGGAGAAGAAGGAATAATGATAGAGATGAAGGCGAGTATAGGTAGTATAGAGAAGAGGGAAAAAAGGGTATGAGTTATAAAGAGGTAAGAAAGAGAGTACAGGGAGATATAGTAGGTGAGGGAAGTTGGGTATAAATGAGAGTGGAAGAGGGAGAAGTAAATTGATATTAGATTAAATGAGGGAATATGAAATAAGAAGTGATGAGAAGGTTTATATAAGATGGTATTATAGGGTGAAGGCAAGAAAAAAATGGATATAAATAGAAACTTGTGAACGTAAAATAAGGGAGATATATAATCTGTGTCTAATGAGAATAATGAAAAATGGAGGTGGAGGGGAATATAGGGAATAAAAGGACGTCTTGTGTGAATTGGAAGAGTCGAATAATATAAAGTGAGAAAGGAAAATAAGTGAATTGATTAAGAATAAAGGGAAGTAGGTAAATTAAGAAAGGGGGACAGGAAATACAGAATAGTATTGGTAGAGAGATGGAAAGAAGAGGGAAGATAGAGGGAAAAGGGAGAGATAAAATGGGAAGATGTAGGGGAAAAGGGGGGAAGCGAGAGAAAAAGGAGAGAAAGCTAAAAGGAGGGGGTAAGAAAGGAAAAGTGGGAGCTGAGAGAGGGGAGAACGAAGAGGGATGAGGCTCAAGAAAGAGAAGCGAGAGAGAAAGAGGATACTGGCAGCCCTTGGGAGACGAGAGAGAAGCGGGAAAGAAAAAAAGAGGGAAAGGAGGCAGACCGAGAGCGAGGAGGGAACGCAGGAAGAAGAAGGAAGTGAGAAAGAAGGGAAGGGAAAAAGGAAAGAAAAAGAAGGAGGAGAAAAGAGGGAGAGATAAGGAGGGAAGAAGGGGAGAAGAGGAAGGTGGGAAGGAAAAAAGAAGGGGAAGAGAAGGGAGGAAGGGAGGAAAAGGGCGGGGAGAGAGAGAGAGGAAGAGAGGATAGAAAAGGAAAGGGGAGAAAGAAAAGCGTGAAAAAGGGAAGAGAAAGTAAGAAAGGTAGAGACAAAAAGAGGAAGAGGAGAGAATGGAGGAAAAAAGGGGTGACTGAAGGAGCAGGAAGAACGGAGGAGAGAGGAAGAAGGGAAGCGAGAATGGGAGGAAAGAGCGGGGGGGGAAAAGGGAAGGAAAAGTAGAAAAGGAGAGAGGGAAGAAAGCAGGATGGAGGAGAGACAGAGGAAGGGACAGGGAAAAGAGAAGGGTGAAAGAGAGGAGGGAAGAAGAAAAGGCTAAGAGAAGAGGACGAGAGAGGAAAAGGCGAGAGGGGGTGAAAGGAGAGAAGAAAAAGGAGGAGAAAGGAAGAAGAGAGAGGGGCGAAGAAAAAGAAACAAAGAGAGGAGAGAGAGGAAGAAGGGGGAGAGAGGAGAGAGAAAGGGTGGGAGAAAGGGAGGAAAGACAGAAGGAGGAGGGGGGAGAGAGGGAGAGAGGGAGAGAGAAAGATGTATATGAAAGAGAGAAGAAGAAAGAAGAGAAGATAGGAGGGGGGGAGAGGGGGAGAGAGAGGAAAAAAGGGGGGGA
>NW_020192003.1:0-53244 GCF_002263795.3 Bos taurus | reverse complement strand
TTAGTGCTTGATAGACACGCCATCAGTGCATGATAGCCAGGTGATCAGTGCATGATCAGTCACGTGATCAGTGCATGCGAAGTCACGTAATCAGTGTATGATCAGCCAAATGATCAGTGCATGATCATGTTCGTGATCAGTGCATGATCAGGCCAGTGAAGAGTGCATGAACAGTCACATGATCAGTTTATGATAGCCAGGTTATCACTGCATGATCAGCCACGTGATCAGTGCATAATCAGACACGTGATGAGTGCATGCACAGTCACATGATCAGTGCATGATCAGGCAGGTGATCAGTGCGTGATCAGTCACGTGATCAGTGTATGATCATCCACGTGATCAGTGCATGATAGCCAGTGATCAGTGCATGATAGCTACGAGATCAGTGCTAGATCAATCACGTAATCAGTGCATGATCAGCCACGGGATCACTGTATGATCAGCCACGTGATCAGTGCATGTGCGGTTACCTGATCAGTGTATGATCAGCCACGTGTTCAGTGCATGATAGCCAAGTGATCAATGCATGATAGCTACGTGATCAGTGCATGCTCAGTCACATGAGCAGTGCATGATAGCCACGTGATCATTGCCTACAATTACGTGATCAGTGCACGTGCAGTCACGTGATCACTGCATGATAGACACGTGAACAGTGCATGATAGCCACGTGATCAGTGCATGATCAGTAACGTGATCAGTGCATGATCAGCCACGTGATCAGTGCATGATCAGCCCCTTGATCAGTGCATAATCAGCCAAATGATCAGTGCATGCTGTCACGTGATCAGTGTATGATCAGGTTCGTGATCAGTGCATGATCAGCCACGTAATCAGTGCATGATAGCCACCTGACCAGTGCATGATCAGCAACGTGGTTAGTTCCTGATCAGCCAGATGATCAGTGCGTGATCAGCCACGTGATCACTGTATGATCAGCCACGTCATCAGAGCATGGGCAGTCACGGGATCAGTGTATGATCGGCCACGTGATCATTGCATGATAGCCAAGTTATGAATGCATGATAGCTACGTGATCAGTGCATGATCAGTCACATGATTAGTGCATGATTAGCCACGTGATCACTGCATGATAGCCATGTGATCATTGCCTACAGTTACATGATCAGTGCATTGGCAGTCAGGTCATCAGTGCATGATACCCACGTGATTAGCGCATGATCAATAACATGACCAGCAATATTCAGACACCTGATCACTGTATGCTCAGTCACGTGATAATTTCCTGATCAGCCACGTGATCAGTGTATGATCATCCTCGAAATCAATGCATGCGCAGTCACATGATCAGTGCATGATAGCCACGTGATCCGTGCATCACCAGTCACGTATTCAGTGCATGATCAGTCACGTGATCAGTGCATGATAGCCAGGTGATCACTGCATGATCAGTCACGAGATCAGTGCATGATCAGCACGTGATAAGTGCATGATCAGCCACGTGATCAGTGCATGATAGCCACCTGATCTTTGCATGATAAGCAAAGTGATTAGAGCATTATCAGCCACCTGATCAGAGTATGACCAGCCACGTGATTAGTGCATGATCAGCCACGTGATCAGTGCATGATAGCCACCTGATCAGTGCATGATAAGCAAAGTGACTAGAGCATTATCAGCCACCTGATCAGAGTATGATCAGCCACGTGATCAGTGCATGATCAGCCACGTGATCAGTGCATGCAGTCACGTGATCAGTGTATGATCAGCCAAATGATCAGTGCATGATCAGGTACGTGATCAGTGCATGCTCAGGCACATGATCAGTGCATGATCAGCCACGTGATCAGTGTATGATAAGCCACGTGATCAGTGTATGATCAGAAACGTGATCAGTGCATGATCAGCCACGTGATCACTGCAGGCAGAGTCACTTGATCAGTGTATGATCAGAAACGTGATCAGTGCATGATCAGCCACGTGATCAGTGTATGATCAGCCAAATGATCAGTGCATGATCAGGTACGTGATCAGTGCATGTTCAGGCACATGATCAGTGCATGATCAGCCAAGTGATCAGTGCATGATCAGCCACGTGATCAGTGCATGATCCGCAACCTGATTAGTGTATGATCAGCCACGTGATCAATATATGATCAGCCAGGTGATCAGTGCACGTTCATCCACGTGATCAGTGCATGATCAGCCACGTGATCACTGCATGCAGAGTCACGTGATCAGTGTATGATCAGAAACGTGATCAGTGCATGATCAGCCACGTGATCAGTGTATGATCAGCCAAATGATCAGTGCATGATCAGGTAAGTGATCAGTGCATGTTGAGGCACATTATCAGTGCATGATCAGCCAAGTGATCAGTGCATGATCAGCCACGTGATCAGTGTATGATAAGCCACGTGATCAGTGCATGATCCGCAACGTGATTAGTGCATGATCAGCCACGTGATCAATATATGATCAGCAACGTGATCAGTGCACGTTCAGCCACGTGATCAGTGCATGATCAGACACGTGGTCACTGCATGCAGAGTCACGTAATCAGTGTATCATCAGAAACGTGATCAGTGCATGATCAGCCACGTGATCAGTGCATGAGCAGCCACGTGATCAGTGCATGATCAGCCACGTGATCAGTGCATGATCAGCCCCTTGATCAGTGCATAATCAGCCAAATGATCAGTGCATGCTGTCACGTGATCAGTGTATGATCAGGTTCGTGATCAGTGCATGATCAGCCACGTAATCAGTGCATGATAGCCACCTGACCAGTGCATGATCAGCAACGTGGTTAGTTCCTGATCAGCCAGATGATCAGTGCGTGATCAGCCACGTGATCACTGTATGATCAGCCACGTCATCAGAGCATGGGCAGTCACGGGATCAGTGTATGATCGGCCACGTGATCATTGCATGATAGCCAAGTTATGAATGCATGATAGCTACGTGATCAGTGCATGATCAGTCACATGATTAGTGCATGATTAGCCACGTGATCACTGCATGATAGCCATGTGATCATTGCCTACAGTTACATGATCAGTGCATTGGCAGTCAGGTCATCAGTGCATGATACCCACGTGATTAGCGCATGATCAATAACATGACCAGCAATATTCAGACACCTGATCACTGTATGCTCAGTCACGTGATAATTTCCTGATCAGCCACGTGATCAGTGTATGATCATCCTCGAAATCAATGCATGCGCAGTCACATGATCAGTGCATGATAGCCACGTGATCCGTGCATCACCAGTCACGTATTCAGTGCATGATCAGTCACGTGATCAGTGCATGATAGCCAGGTGATCACTGCATGATCAGTCACGAGATCAGTGCATGATCAGTCACGTGATAAGTGCATGATCAGGCACGTGATCAGTGCATGATCAGGCACGTGATCAGTGCATGATGAGTCACGTGATCAGTGTATGATCAGCCACGTGATCAGTGCATGATAGCCACCTGACGAGTGCATGATCATTCACGAGATCAGTGTATGATCAGACACGTGATCAGTTCATGATCAGCCATGTGATCAGTGCATGATAGCCACCTGATCAGTGCATGTTAAGCAACGTGATTAGTGCATGATCAGCCACGTGATCAGTGTATGATGAGCCACGTGATCAGTGTATGATCATCCGCTAGATGAGTCCATGTGCGATCACAGGATCAGTGCATGATCAGCCATGTGATCAGTGCATGATAGCCACCTGATCAGTGCATGTTAAGCAACGTGACCAGTGCATGATCAGCAACATGATCAGTGCATGATCAGCCACGTGATCAGTGCATGATCACCACGTGATCAGTGTATGATCATCCGCTAGATGAGTGCATGTGCGGTCACAGGATCAGTGCATGATCAGCCATGTGATCAGTGCATTATCAGCCACGTTATCAGTACATGATCCGCAAAGTGATTAGTGCATTATCAGTCACGTGATTACAGTATGATCCGCAACATATTTAGGGCATGATCGGGCACATGAACAGTGTATGATCAGCCACGTGATAGGTGCATGATCAGCACGTGATCAGTGCATGATCACCCACGTTATCAGTGTATGCACAGTCACGTGATCAGTGTATGATCAGCTTCGTGATAAGTGCATGGTCAGCCACGTGATCAGTGCATGATCAGGCCTGTGATCATTGCATGATCAGTAACGTGATCAGTGTATGATCAGCCACGTGATCAGTGCATGATCAGCCAAATGATCAGTGCATGCAGTCACGTGATGAGTGTATGATCAGGTTCGTGATCAGTGCATGATCAGCCACGTGATCAGTGCATGATCAGCCCCTTGATCAGTGAATAATCAGCCAAAGGATCAGTGCATGCAGTCACGTGATCAGTGTATGATCAGGTTCGTGATCAGTGCATGATCAGCCAGGTAATCAGTGCATGATAGCCACCTGACCAGTGCAGGATCAGCAACGTGATTAGTGCCTGATCAGCCACATGATCAGTGCGTGATCAGCCACATGATCACTGCATGATAGCCATGTGATCATTGCCTACAGTTACATGATCAGTGCATGGGCAGTCAGATCATCAGTGCATGATACCCACGTGATTAGCGCATGATCAAGAACATGATCAGCAATATTAAGACACGTGATCACTCTATGCTCAGTCACGTGGTAATTTCCTGATCAGCCACGTGATCAGTGTATGATAATACTCGAGATCAGTGCATGCGCAGTCACATGATCAGTGCATGATAGCCACGTGATCAGTGCATCATCAGTCACGTATTCAGTGCATGATCAGTCACGTGATGAGTGCATGATAGCCAGGTGATCACTGCATGATCAGTCACGAGATCAGTGCATGATCAGTCACGTGATAAGTGCATGATCAGGCACGTGATCAGTGCCTGATCAGGCATGTGATCAGTGCATGTTAAGCAACGGTGATATAGTGCAATGATCAGCCACGGGATCATTGTATGATGAGCCACGTGATCAGTGCATGATCACCCAGTGATCAGTGCATGATCAGCCACGTGATCAGTGCATGCACGGTCACGTGATCAGTGTATGATCAGCTTCGTCATCATGCATTATCACCCACGTATCAGTGCAGGATCAGGCACGTGAAGAGTGCATGATCAGTCACGTGATCAGTGAATGATAGCCAGGTTATCAGCGCATGATCAGCCACGTGATCAGTGCACGGTCAGCCACGTGAACAGTTTGTGCTCTGTCTCGTGATCACGGCCTACTGAGCTGCGTGATTCCTGCCTGCTCATCTGCTTGAAAATTGCCAGTTGAGCCGTCTGATTCCTGCCTATTCAGCTGCCTGATGATTACCAGCTGAGCAGCATGATTCATCACAGCTGAGGTCCATGATTATTGCCTGCTGATTGCGTGATTCGTGCCTACTCAGCTCTTTGGTTATTGCCTCCAGAGGCACATCATCAGTGCATGATAGCCACGTGATCAGTTCTTGATTAGTCACATATCAGCACCATTCAGACACGATATCACTGCATGCTAAGTCACGTGATCAGATCATGATCTGCCGTGTGTTTAGTGCATGATCAGCCACGTGATAAGTGCATGATCATCCACGTGACTATTACATGCACAATCAAGTGATCAGTGCTGATAGCCAACGTAGATCAAGTGCATGATCCGTCCACGCTGATCAGGTGCATGTGCATCTCACTTGATTAGTGTAATGATAATCCACGTGATCAGTGCATGATAGCAACCTGATCCAGTTGCATGATAAGCCAACGTGGATTAGAGGCATAATAAGCCACGTGATAAGTGTACGATCAGACACATGAATCAGTGTATTATCAAGCTTCATGATCAGTGCAATGATCAGCCACGTCATCAGTTCATGTCAGGCACGTGATCAGTGCATGTTCGTTCATGTGATCCGTGTATGATCAATCCCACGTGATCAGTGCATGATCAGCCACGTGATCACTGTATTATCAGCCACGTGATCAGTGCATGATCCACAACCTGATTAGTGCATGCTCAGTCACATGAGCAGTGCATGATAGCCACGTGATCATTGCCTACAATTACGTGATCAGTGCATATGCAGTCCGTGATCAGTGCATATAGACACGTGAACAGTGCATGATAGCCACGTGATCAGGTCATGATCAGTCCCGTGATCAGTGCATGATCTGTCACATGTCCAGTGTATGATATCCACGTGATCACTTCTTACTCAGTCATGTGATCATTTGCATGATAGCCAAGTTATCATTGCCTTATCAGCCACGTGATCAGTGTTAGATTGGCCTGTGATCAGTGCATGAATATTTAGGTGATCAATGTATGATTAGCCCCATGATCAGTGCATGATAGCCACTTGATCAGTGCATGATCAGTCACGTGATCATGGCTTGGGGAGTCATGTGATCAGTGCATGATAGCCTCGTGATTAGTGCATAATCAGTCACGTGATCAGTGCATGATCAGCCACGTGATCAGTGCATGATAGCCACGTGATCAGTGCATGATCAGTCAGATGATCATGGCATGCTCAGACATGTGATCAGTGCATTATAGCTACTCGATCAGGGAATAATCAGTCATGTGATCAGTGGCCTGATCAGCCACGTGATCAGTGGCATGATAGCCACGTAATCAGTGCATGAACAGGTAAGTGATCAGTTCATGTGCAATACGTGATTAGTGGCTTGATAGACACGCCATCAGTGCATGATAGCCAGGTGATCAGTGCATGATCAGTCACGTGATCAGTGCATAGCGAAGTCACGTAATCAGTGTATGATCAGCCAAATGATCAGTGCATGATCATGTTCGTGATCAGTGCATGATCAGGCCAGTGAGAGTGCAATGAACAGTCACCATGATCAGTTATGATAGCCAGGTTATCACTGCATGATCAGCCACGTGATCAGTGCATAATCAGACACGTGATGAGTGCATGCACAGTCACATGATCAGTGCATGATCAGGCAGGTGATCAGTGCGTGATCAGTCACGTGATCAGTGTATGATCATCCACGTGAATCAGTGATGATAGCCAGGTGACCAAGTGCATGATCAGTCACGTGACCAGCTTGCATTATACGACACGGGATCAGTGCATGATAGCCATGTGATCAGTGCATGATACTACGAGATCGTGCTAGATCAATCACGTAATCAGTGCATGATCAGCCACGGGATCACTGTATGATCAGCCACGTGATCAGTGCATGTGCGGTTACCTGATCAGTGTATGATCAGCCACGTTTCAGTGCATGAATAGCCAAGTGATCAATGCATGATAGCTACCGTGATCAGTGCATGCTCAGTCACATGAGCAGTGCATGATAGCCCACGTGATCATTGCCTACCAATTACGTGAATCAGTGCACGTGCAGTCACGTGATCACTGCATGTAGAACACGTACAGTGCATGATAGCCACGTGATCAGTGCATGATCAGTAACGTGATCAGTGCATGATCAGCCACGTGATCAGTGCATGATCAGCCCTTGATCAGTGCATAATCTGCCCAATGATCAGTGCAATGCTGTCATGTGATCAGTGTATGATCAGGTTCGTGATCAGTGCATGATCAGCCACGTAATCAGTGCATGATAGCCACCTGACCAGTGCATGATCAGCAACGTGGTTAGTTCCTGATCAGCCAGATGATCAGTGCGTGATCAGCCACGTGATCACTGTATGATCAGCCACGTCATCAGAGCATGTGCAGTCACGTGATCAGTGTATGATCTGCCACGTGATCATTGCATGATAGCCAAGTTATGAATGCATGATAGCTACGTGATCAGTGCATGATCAGTCACATGATTAGTGCAATGATTAGCCACAGTGATCACTGCATGATAGCCATGTGATCATTGCCTACAGTTACATGATCAGTGCATTGGCAAGTCAGGTCATCAGTGCAATGATACCCACGTGATTAGCGCATGATCAACTAACATGACCAGCAATATTCAGACACCCTGATCACTGTATGCTCAGTCACGTGATAATTTTCCTGATCAGGCCACGTGATCAGTGTATGATCATCCTCGAAATCAAATGCTGGCAAGTCACATGATCAGTGCATGATAGCCAGTGTATCCGTGCATCAACCAGTCACGTATCAGTGCATGATCGTCACGTGATCAGTGCATGATAGCCAGGTGATCACTGCATGATCAGTCCACGAGATCAGTGCATGATCAGCACGTGATCAGTGCATGATCAGCCACGTGATCAGATGCCATGATAGCCACCTGATCTTTGCATGATAAGCAAGTGATTAGAGCATTATCAAGCCACCCTGATCAGAGTATGACCAGCCACGTGATTAGTGCAGATCAGCCCACGTGATCACTGCATGATAGCCACTGATCAGTGCATGATAAGCAAAGAGTGACTAGAAGCATTATCAGCCACCTTGAATCAGAGTATGATCAGCCACGTGATCAGTGCATGATCAGCCACGTGATCAGCTGCATGCAGAGTCACGTGATCAGTGTATGATCAGCCAAATGATCAGTGCATGATCAGGTACGTGATCAGTGCATGCTCAGGCACATGATCAGTGCATGATCAGCCACGTGATCAGTGTATGATAAGCCACGTGATCAGTGTATGATCAGAAACGTGATCAGTGCATGATCAGCCACGTGATCACTGCAGGCAGAGTCACTGATCAGTGTATGATCAGAAACGTGATCCGTGCATGATCAGCCACGTGATCAGTGTATGATCAGGCCAAATGATCAGTGCATGATCAAGGTACGTGATCAGTGCAGTTTTCGAGGCACATGATCAGTGCATGATCAGCCAAGTGAATCAGTGCATGATTCAGCCACGTGATCAGATGCATGATCCGCAACCTGATTAGTGTATGATCAGCCACGTGATCAATATATGATCAGCCAGGTGATCAGCTGCACGTTCATCCACGTGATCAGTGCATGATCAGCCACGTGATCACTGCATGCAGAGTCACGTGATCAGTGTATGATCAGAAACGTGATCAGTGCCATGATCAGCCACGTGATCAGTGTATGATCAGCCAAATGATTCAGTGCCATGACAGGTAAGTGATCAGTGCATGTTGAGGCACATTATCAGTGCATGATCAGCCAAGTGATCAGTGCATGATCAGCCACGTGATCAGTGTATTGATAAGCCACGTGATCAGTGCATGATCCGCAACGTGATTAAGTGCATGATCAGCCACGTGATCAATATATGATCACAGCAACGTGATCAGTGCACGTTCAGGCCACGTGATCAGTGCATGATCAGACACGTGGTCACTGCATGCAGAGTCACGTAATCAGTTGTATCATCAGAAACGTGATCAGTGCATGATCAGTCACGTGATCAGTGCATGAGCAGCCACGTGATCAGTGCATGATCCAGCCACGTGATCAGTGCATGAATAAGCCCCTTGATCCAGTGCATAATTCAGCCAAATGATCAGTGCATGCTGTCACGTGATCAGTGTATGATCAGGTTCGTGATCAGTGCATGATCAGCCACGTAATCAGTGCATGAATGCCACCTGACCAGTGCATGATCAGCAAACGTGGTTAGTTCCTGATCAGCCAGATGATCAGTGCGTGATCAGGCCACGTGATCACTGTATGATCAGCCACGGTCATCAGAGCATGGGCAGTCACGGATTCAGTGTATGATCGGCCACGTGATCAGTGCATGATAGCCAAGTTATGAATGCATGATAAGCTACGTGATCAGTGCATGCTCAGTCACATGAGCAGTGCATGATAGCCACGTGATCATTGCCTACAATTACGTGATCAGTGCACGTGCAGTCACGTGATCACTGCCATGATAGACACGTGAACAGTGCATGATAGCCACGTGATCAGTGCGATGATCAGTAACGTGATCAGGTGCATGATCAGCCACGTGATCAGTGCATGATCAGCCCCTTGATCAGTGCATAATCAGCCAAATCGATCAGCTGCATGCTGTCACGTGATCAGTGTACTGATCAGGTTCGTGATCAGTGCATGATCAGCCAACGTAATCAGTGCATGATAGCCACCTGACCAGTGATGATCAGGCAACGTGGTTAGTTCCTGAGTTCAGCCAGCATGATCAGTGCGTGATCAGCCACGTGATCACTGTATGATCAGCCACGTCATCAGAGCATGGGCAGTCACGGGATCAGTGTATGATCGGCCACGTGATCATTGCATGATAGCCAAGTTATGAATGCATGATAGCTACGTGATCAGTGCATGATCAGTCACATGATTAGTGCATGATTAGCCACGTGATCACTGCCATGATAGACCATGTGATTCATTGCCTACAGTTACATGATCAGTGCATTGGCAGTCAGTCATCAGTGCATGATACCCACGTGATTAGCGATGATCAATAACATGACCAGCAATATTCAGACAACCTGATCACTGTTATGCTCAGTCACGTGATAATTTCCTGATCAGCCACGTGATCAGTGTATGATCATCCTCGAAATCAATGCATGCGCAGTCACATGATCAGTGCATGATAGCCACGTGATCCGTGCATCACCAGTCACGTATTCAGTGCATGATCAGTCACGTGATCAGTGCATGATAGCCAGGTGGATCACGTGCATGATCAGTCACGAGATCAGTGATGATCAGCCACGTGATCAGTGCATGATCAGCCACGTGATCAGTGCATGATAGCCACCTGATCTTTGCATGATAAGCAAAGTGATTAGGAGCATTATCAGCCACCTGATCAGAGTATGACCAGCCACGTGATTAGTGCATGATCAGCCACGTGATCACTGCATGATAGCCCACCTGATCAGTGCCATGATAAGCAAAAGTGACTAGAGCATTATCAGCCACCTGATCAGAGTATGATCAGCCACGTGATCAGTGGCATGATCAGCCACGTGATCAGTGCATGCAGAGTCACGTGATCAGTGTATGATCAGCCAAATGATCAGTGCATGATCAGGTACGTTATCAGTGCAATGCTCAGGCAACATGATCCAGTGCAATGATTCAGCCACGTGATCAGTGTATGATAAGCCACGTGATCAGTGTATGATCAAACGTGATCAGTGCATGATCAGCCCACGTGCTCACTGCAGGGCAGAGTCACTTGATCATGTATGATCAGAAACGTGATCAGTGCATGATCAGCCCACGTGATCAGTGTATGATCAGCCAAATGATCAGTGCATGATCAGGTACGTGATCAGTGCATGTTCAGGCACATGATCAGTGCATGATCAGCCAAGTGATCAGTGCATGATCAGCCACGTGATCAGTGCATGATCCGCAACCTGATTAGTTGTAGGATCAGCCACGTGATCAATATATGATCAGCCAGGTGATCAGTGCACGTTCATCCACGTGATCAGTGCATGATCAAGCCACGTGATCACTTGCATGCAGAGTCACGTGATCAGTGTATGATCAGAAAACGTGATCAGTGCATGATCAAGCCACGTGATCAGTGTATGATCAGCCAAATGATCAGTGCATGATCAGGTAAGTGATCAGTGCATGTTGAGGCACATTATCAGTGCATGATCAGCCAAGTGATCAGTGCATGATCAGCCACGTGATCAGTGTATGATAAGCCACGTGATCAGTGCATGATCCGCAACGTGATTAGTGCATGATCAGCCACGTGATCAATATATGATCAGCAACGTGATCAGTGCACGTTCAGCCACGTGATCAGTGCATGATCAGACACTGGGTCACTGCATGCAGAGTCACGTAATCAGTGTTATCATCAGAAACGTGATCAGTGCATGATCAGCCACGTGATCAGTGCTGAGCAGCCACGTGATCAGTGCATGATCCAGCCACGTGATCAGTGGCATGATAAGCCCCTTGATCAGTGCATAATCAGCCAAATGATCAGTGCATGCTGTCACGTTGATCAGTGTATGATCAGGTTCGTGATCAGTGCATGATCAGCCACGTAATCAGTGCATGATAGCCACCTGACCAGTGCATGATCAGCAACGTGGTTAGTTCCTGATCAGCCAGATGATCAGTGCGTGATCAGCCACGTGATCACTGTATGATCAGCCACGTCATCAGAGCATGGGGCAGTCAACGGGATCAGTGTATGATCGGCCACGATGATCATTGATGATAGCCAAGTTATGAATGCATGATAGCTACGTGATCAGTGCATGATCAGTCACATGATTAGTGCATGATTAGCCACGTGATCACTGCATGATAGCCATGTGATCATTGCCTACATGTTACATGATCAGTGCATTGGCAGTCAGGTCATCAGTGCATGATACCCACGTGATTAGCGCATGAATCAATAACATGACCAGCAATATTCAGACACCTGATCACTGTATGCTCAGTCACGTGTAATTTCCTGATCAGCCACGTGATCGTGTATATCATCCTCGAATCAATGCAATGCGCAGTCAACATGATCAGTGCATGATAGCCAACGTGATCCGTGCATCACCAGTCACGTATTCAGTGCATGATCAGTCACGTGATCAGTGCATGATAGCCAGGTGATCACTGCACATGATCAGTCACGAGATCAGTGCATGATCAGTCACGTGATAAGTGGCCAATGATCAGGCACGTGAACAGTGCATGATCAGGCACGTGATCAGTGCATGATGAGTCACGTGATCAGTGTATGATCAGCCACGTGATCAGTGCATGAATAGCACCTGACGAGTGCATGATCATTCACGAGATCAGTGTATGATCAGACACGTGATCAGTTCATGTCAGCCATGTGATCAGTGCATGATAGCCACCTGATCAGTGCATGTTAAGCAACGTGATTAGTGCATGATCAGCCACGAGTGATCAGTGTATGATGAGCCACGTGATCAGTGTATGATCATCCGCTAGATGAGTCCATGTGCGATTCACAGGATCAGTGCATGATCAGCCATGTGATCAGTGCATGATAGCCACCTGATCAGTGCATGTTAAGCAACGTGACCAGTGCATGATCAGCAACATGATCAGTGCATAATCAGCCACGTGATCAGTGCATGATCACCACGTGATCAGTGTATGATCATCGCTAGATGAGTGCATGTGCGGTCACAGGATCAGTGCATGATCAGCCATGTGATCAGTGCATGATAGCCACCTGATCAGTGCATGTTAAGCAACGTGACCAGTGCATGATCAGCAACATGATCAGTGCATGATCAAGCCACGTGATCAGTGCATGATCAGCACGTGATCAGTGCATGATCACCCACGTTATCAGTGTATGCACCAGTCACGTGATCAGTGTATGATCAGCTTCGTGATAAGTGCATGGTCAGCCACGTGATCAGTGCATGATCAGGCCTGTGATCATTGCAGATCAAGTAACGTGATCAGTGTATGATCAGCCACGTGATCAGTGCATGATCAGCCAAATATCAGTGCATGCAGTCACGTGATGAGTGTATGATCAGGTTCGTGATCAGTGCATGATCAGCCAGGTAATCAGTGCATGATAGCCACCTGACCAGTGCAGGATCAGCAACGTGATTAGTGCCTGATCAGCCACATGATCAGTGCGTGATCAGCCACATGATCACTGCATGAGTAGCCATGTGATCATTGCCTACAGTTACATGATCAGTGCATGGGCAGTCAGATCATCAGTGCATGATACCCCACGTGATTAGCGCATGATCAATAACATGATCAGCAATATTAAGACACGTGATCACTCTATGCTCAGTCACGTGGTAATTTCATGATCAGCCACGTGATCAGTGTATGATAATACTCGAGATCAGTGCATGCGCAGTCACATGATCAGTGCATGATAGCCACCGTGATCAGTGCATCATCAGTCACGTATTTCAGTGCATGATCAGTCACGTGATTGAGTGCAATGATAGCCAGGTGATCACTGCATGATCAGTCACGAGATCAGTGCATGATCAGTCACGTGATTAAGTGCATGATCAGGCACGTGATCAGTGCCTGATCAGGCATGTTGATCAGTGCATGTTAAGCAACGTGATTAGTGCATGATCAGCCACGGGATCATTTGTATGATGAGCCACGTGATCGGATGCATGATCACCCACGTGATCAGTGCATGATCAGCCACGTGATCAGTGCATGCACGGTCACGTGATCAGTGTATGATCAGCTTCGTCATCAATGCATTATCACCCACGTTATCAGTGCAGGATCAGGCACGTGAAAGAGTGCATGATCAGTCACGTGATCAGTGAATGATAGCCAGGTTTATCAGCGCATGTCAGCCACGTGATCAGTGCACGGTCAGCCACGTGAACAGTTTGTGCTCTGTCTCGTGATCACGGCCTACTGAGCTGCGTGAATTCCTGCCTGCTCATCTGCTTGAAATTGCCAGTTGAGCCGTCTGATTCCTGCCTATTCAGCTGCCTGATGATTACCAGCTGAGCAGCATGATTCATCACAGCTGAGGTCCATGATTATTGCCTGCTGATTGCGTGATTCGTGGCCTACTCAGCTCTTTGGTTATTGCCTCCAGAGGGCACATCATCAGTGCATGATAGCCACGTGATCAGTTCTTGATTAGTCACATGATCAGCACCATTCAGACACGATATCACTGCAGCTAAGTCCACGTGATCAGATCATGATCTGCCGTGTGTTTAGTGCATGATCAGCCACGTGATAAGTGCATGATCATCCACGTGACTATTACATGCACAATCAAGTGATCAGTGCATGATAAGCCACGTGATAGTGCATGATCCGTCACGTGATCAGTGCATGTGCAGTCACTTGATTAGTGTATATAATCCACGTGATCAGTGCATGATAGCAACCTCGATCAGTGCATGATAAGGGCAACGTGATTAAGAAGCATAATAAGGCCACGTGATAAGTGTCAACGATCAGACATCGTGATCAGTGTATTATCTAGCTTCCCATCATGATCAGTGCAATGATCAAGGCCACGTCATCAGTTCATAGCGTCAGGCCACGTGGATCAAGTGCATGTTCTGTCCATGTGGCCTCCGTGTAATGATCATCAGACGTGATCAGGTGCATGATCAGCCACGTAGGATTCACTGTATTCAATAGCCACGTGATCCAGTGCATGATCCACAGAACCTGATTAGTGCCATGCCTCAGATCACAATGAGCAGTAGCCATGATAGCCACGTGATCATTGCCTACAATTACGTGATCAGTGCATATGCAGCCACGTGATCATGATGCCATATATAGACACGGGAACAGTGCATGATAGCCATGTGATCAGGTCATGATCAGTCCGTGATCAGTGCATGATCTGTCACATGTCCAGTGTTGATATCCACGTGATCACTTCTTACTCAGTCATGTGATCATTCATGATAGCCAAGTTATCATTGCCTTATCAGCCACGTGATCAGTGTTAGATTGGCCTGTGATCAGTGCCATGAATATTTAGGTGATCAATTGTATGATTAGCCCCATGATCAGTGCATGATAGCCCTTGATGAGTGCCATGATCAGTCATACCGTGATCATGGCTTGGGGAGTCATGTGATCAGTGCATGATAGCCTCGTGATTAGTGCATATCATGCTCAGCCAGCGGGATCAGTGCTATGATCAGCCACGTGATCAGTGCATGATAGCCACGTGATCAGTGCATGATCAGTAAATGATCATGGCACATGAGCTCAGACATGTGATCAGTGCATTATAGCTACTCGATCAGGAATAATCAGTCATGGATCAGTGCCTGATCAGCCACGTGATCAGTGCATGATAGCCACGTAATCAGTCATGAACAGGTAAGTGATCAGTTCATGTGCAATCACGTGATTAGTGCTTGATAGACACGCCATCAGTGCATTGATAGCCAGGTGATCAGTGCATGATCAGTCACGTGATCAGTGCATGCGAAGTCACGTAATCAGTGTATGATCAGCCAAATGATCAGTGCATGATCATGTTCGTGATCAGTGCATTGATCAGGCCATGAAGAGTGCATGAACAGTCACTGATCAGTTTATTGATAGCCAGGTTATCACTGCATGATCGGCCACGTGATCAGTGCATAATCAGGACACGTGATGAGTGCATGCACAGTCACATGATCAGTGCATGATCAGGCAGGTTGATCAGTGCGTGATCAGTCACGTGATCAGTGTATGATCATCCACGTGATCAGTGCATGATAGCCAGGTGACAGTGCATGATCAGTCACGTGACCAGTGCATTATGCGACACGATCAGTGCATGATAGCCTGTGATCAGTCATGATAGCTACGAGATCAGTGTAGATCAATCACGTAATCAGTGCATGATCAGCCACGGGATCACTGTATGATCAGCCACGTGATCAGTGCATGTGCGGTTACCTGTCAGTGTATGATCAGCCACATGTTCAGTGCATGATAGCCAAGTGATCAATGCATTGATAGCTACGTGAATCAGTGCATGCTCAGTCACATGAGCAGTGCATTGATAGCCACGTGATCATTGCCTACAATTACGTGATCAGTGCACGTGCAGTCACGGTGCATCACTGCATGATAGGACACGTGAACAGTGCATGATACCACGTGATCAGTGCATGATCAGTAACGTGATCAGTGCATGATCAGCCACGTGATTCAGTGCATGATCAGCCCCTTGATCAGTGCTAATCAGCCAAATGATCAGTGCATGCTGTCACGTGATCAGTGTATGATCAGGTTCGTGATCAGTGCATGATCAGCCACGTAATCAGTGCATGATAGCCACCTGACCAGTGCATGCATCAGCAACGTGGTTAGTTCCTGATCAGCCAGATGATCAGTGCGGTGATCAGCCACGTGATCACTGTATGATCAGCCACGTCATCAGAGCATGGGCAGTCACGGGATCAGTGTGATGATCGGCCACTGTGATCATTGCTGATGATAGCCAAGTTAATGAATGCAATGATAGCTACGTGATCAGTGCATGATCAGTACATGATTAGTGCATGATTAGCCACGTGATCACTGCATGATAGCCATGGTATCATTGCCTACAGTTAATGATCAGTGCTTGGCAGTCAGGTCATCAGTGCATGATACCCACTGTGATTAGCGCATGATCAATACATGCCAGCAATATTCAGACACCTGATTCACTGTATGCTCAGTCACGTGATAATTTCCTGATCAGCCACGTGATCAGTGTATGATCATCCTCGAAATCAATGCATGCGCAGTCACATGATCAGTGCATGATAGCCACGTGATCCGTGCATCACCAGTCACGTATTCAGTGCATGATCAGTCACGTGATCAGTGCATGTAGCCAGGTGATCACTGCAATGATCAGTCACGAGATCAGTGATGATCAGTCACGTGATAAGTGCATGATCAGCCACGTGATCAGTGCATGATAGCCACCTGATCTTTGCATGATAAGCAAAGTGATTAGAGCATTATCAGCCACCTGATCAGAGTATGACCAGCCACGTGATTAGTGCATGATCAAGCCACGTGATCAGTGCTGATAGCCACCTGATCAGTGCATGATAAGCAAAGTGACTAGAGCATTTATCAGCCACCTGATCAGAGTATGATCAGCCACGTGATAGTGCATAGATCAAGCCACGTGATTCAGTGCATGCAGTCACGTGATCGTGTATGATCAGCCAAATGATCAGTGCATGATCAGGTGATCAGTTGCATGCTCAGGCACATGATCAGTGCATGATCAGCCACGTGTCAGTGTATGATAAGCCACGTGATCAGTGTATGATCAGAAACCGTGATCAGTGCATGATCAGCCACGTGATCACTGCAGGCAGAGTCACGTTGATCAGTGTATGATCAGAAACGTGATCAGTGCATGATCAGCACGTGATCAGTGTTATGATCAGCCAAATGATCAGTGCATGATCAGTACGTGATCAGTGCATGTTCAGGCACATGATCAGTGCATGATCAGCCAAGTGATCAGTGCATGATCAGCCACGTGATCAGTGCATGATCCGCAACTTGATTAGTGTATGATCAGCCACGTGATCAATATATGATCAGCCAGGTGATCAGTGCACGTTCATCCCACGTGATCAGTGCATGATTCAGCCACGTGATCACTGCATGCAGAGTCACTGATCTCAGTGTGTATGATCAGAAACGTGATTCAGTGCATGATCAGCCACGTGATCAGTGTATGCCAGCCAAATGATCAGTGCATGATCAGGTAGATGTGATCAGTGCATGTTGAGGCACATTATCAGTGCATGATCAGGCCAAGTGATCAGTGCATGATCAGCCACGTGATCAGTGTATGATAAAGCCACGTGATCAGTGCATGATCCGCAACGTGATTAGTGCATGATCAGCCACGTGATCAATATATGATCAGCAACGTGATCAGTGCACGTTCAGCCACGTGATCAGTGCATGATCAGACACGTGGTCCACTGCATTGCAGAGTCACGTAATCAGTGTATCATCAGAAACGTGATCCAGTGCATGATCAGCCACGTGTCAGTGCATGAGCAGCCACGTGATCAGTGCATGATCAGCCACGTGATCAGTGCATGATCAGCCCCTTGATCAGTGGATTATCAGCCAATTGATCAGTGCATGCTGTCACGTGATCAGTGTATGATCAGGTTCGTGATCAGTGCATGATCAGCCACGTAATCCAGTGCATGATAGCCACCTGACCAGTGCATGATCAGCAACGTGGTTAGTTCCTGATCAGGACAGATGATCAGTGCGTGATCAGCCACGTGATCACTGTATGATTCAGCCACGTCATCAGAGCATGGGCAGTCACGGATCAGTGTATGACGGCACGTGATCATTGCATGATAGCCAAGTTATGAATGCATGATAGCTACGTGATCAGTGCATGATCAGTCACATGATTAGTGCATGATTAGCCACGTGATCACTGCATGATAGCCATGTGATCATTGCCTACAGTTACATGATCAGTGCATTGGCAGTCAGGTCATCAGTGCATGATACCCACGTGATTAGCGCATATAATAACATGACCAGCAATATTCAGACACCTGATCACTGTATGCTCAGTCACTGTATAATTTCCTGAGTCAGCCACGTGATCAGTGTATGATCATCCTCGAATCAATGCATGCGCAGTCACATGATCAGTGCATGATGCCACGTGATCCTGATCACCAGTCACGTATTCAGTGCATGATCAGTCACGTGATCAGTGCATGATAGCCAGAGGTGATCACTGCATGATCGTCACGAGATCAGTGCATATCGAGTCGCACGTGATAAGTGCATGATCAGGCACGTTGTCAGTGCATGATCAGGCACGTGATCAGTGCATGATGCGTCACGTGATCAGTGTATGATCAGCCACGTGATCAGTGCATGATACCACCTGACGAGTGCGATGATCATTCACGAGAATCAGATGTATGATCAGACACGTGATCAGTTCATGATCAGCCATGTGATCAGTGCATGATAGCCACCTGATCAGTGCATTGTTAAGCAACGTGATTAGTGCTATGATCAGCCACGTATCAGTGTATGATGAGCCACGTGATCAGTGTATGATTCATCCGCTAGATGAGTCCATGTGCGTCACAGGATCAGTGCATGATCAGCCATGTGATCAGTTGCATGATAGCCACCTGATCAGTTGTCGTTAAGCAACGTGACCAGTGCATGACAGAACATGATCAGTGCATGATCAGCCACGTGATCAGTGCATGAATCACCACGTGATCAGTGTATGATCATCGCTAGATGAGTGCATGTGCGGTCACAGGATCAGTGCATGTCAGCCATGTGATCAGTGCATTATCAGCCACGTTATCAGTACATGATCCGCAAAGTGATTAGTGCATTATCAGTTCACTGATTTACAGTATGATCCGCAACATATTTAGGGCATGATCGGGCACAATGAACAGTGTATGATCAGCCACGTGATAGGTGCATGATCAGCACGTGATCAGTGCATGATCCCCACGTTATCAGTGTATGCACAGTCACGTGATCGTGTATGATCAGCTTCGTGATAGTGCATGGTCAGCCAAGCGTGATTCAGTTTGCATAGATCAGGCCTTCTGGATCAATTGCATGATCAGTTAACGTGAGCAGTGTATGATCAGCCACGTGAATCAGTGCATGATCAGCCAAATGATCAGTGCATGCCAGTCACGTGATGAGTGTATGATCAGGTTCGTGATCAGTGCATGATCAGCCACGTGATCAGTGCATGATCAGCCACTTGATCAGTGAATAATCAGCAAAGGAATCAGTGCATGCAGTCACGTGATCAGTGTATGATCAGGTTCGTGATCAGTGCATGATCAGCCAGGTAATCAGTGCATGATAGCCACCTGACCAGTGCAGATCAGCAAGCGTGATTAGTGCGATCAGCCACATGATCAGTGCGTGATCAGCCACATGATCACTGCATGATAGCCATGTGATCATTGCCTACAGTTACATGATCAGTGCATGGGCAGTCAGATCATCAGTGCATGATACCCACGTGATTAGCGCATGATCAAGAACATGATCAGCAATATTAAGACACGTGATCACTCTATGCTCAGTCACGTGGTAATTTCCTGATCAGCCACGTGATCAGTGTATGATAATACTCGAGATCAGTGCATGCGCAGTCACATGATCAGTGCATGATAGCCACGTGATCAGTGCATCATCAGTCACGTATTCAGTGCATGATCAGTCACGTGATGAGTGCATGATAGCCAGGTGATCACTGCATGATCAGTCACGAGATCAGTGCATGATCAGTCACGTGATAAGTGCATGATCAGGCACGTGATCAGTGCCTGATCAGGCATGTGATCAGTGCATGTTAAGCAACGTGATTAGTGCATGATCAGCCACGGGATCATTGTATGATGAGCCACGTGATCAGTGCATGATCACCCACGTGATCAGTGCATGATCAGCCACGTGATCAGTGCATGCACGGTCACGTGATCAGTGTATGATCAGCTTCGTCATCAATGCATTATCACCCACGTTATCAGTGCAGGATCAGGCACGTGAAGAGTGCATGATCAGTCACGTGATCAGTGAATGATAGCCAGGTTATCAGCGCATGATCAGCCACGTGATCAGTGCACGGTCAGCCACGTGAACAGTTTGTGCTCTGTCTCGTGATCACGGGCCTACTGAGCTGCGTGATTCCTGCCTGCTCATCTGCTTGAAAATTGCCAGTTGAGCCGTCTGATTCCTGCCTATTCAGCTGCCTGATGATTACCAGCTGAGCAGCATGATTCATCACAGCTGAGGTCCATGATTATTGCCTGCTGATTGCGTGATTCGTGCCTACTCAGCTCTTTGGTTATTGCCTCCAGAGGCACATCATCAGTGCATGATAGCCACGTGATCAGTTCTTGATTAGTCACATATCAGCACCATTCAGACACGATATCACTGCATGCTAAGTCACGTGATCAGATCATGATCTGCCGTGTGTTTAGTGCATGATCAGCACGTGATAAGTGCATGATCATCCACGTGACTATTACATGCACAATCAAGTGATCAGTGCATGATAGCCACGTGATCAGTGCATGATCCGTCACGTGATCAGTGCATGTGCAGTCACTTGATTAGTGTATGATAATCCACGTGATCAGTGCATGATAGCAACCTGATCAGTGCATGATAAGCAACGTGATTAGAGCATAATAAGCCACGTGATAAGTGTACGATCAGACACATGATCAGTGTATTATCAGCTTCATGATCAGTGCATGATCAGCCACGTCATCAGTTCATGGTCAGGCACGTGATCAGTGCATGTTCTGTCATGTGATCCGTGTATGATCATCCACGTGATCAGTGCATGATCAGCCACGTGATCACTGTATTATCAGCCACGTGATCAGTGCATGATCCACAACCTGATTAGTGCATGCTCAGTCACATGAGCAGTGCATGATAGCCACGTGATCATTGCCTACAATTACGTGATCAGTGCATATGCAGTCACGTGATCAGTGCATATAGACACGTGAACAGTGCATGATAGCCACGTGATCAGGTCATGATCAGTCCCGTGATCAGTGCATGATCTGTCACATGTCCAGTGTATTGATATCCACGTGATCACTTCTTACTCAGTCATGTGATCATTGCATGATAGCCAAGTTATCATTGGCCTTATCAGCCACGGTGATCAGTGTTAGATTGGCCTGTGATCAGTGCATGAATATTTAGGTGATCAATGTATGATTAGCCCCATGATCAGTGCATTGATAGCCACTTGATGAGTGCATGATCAGTCACGTGATCATGGCTTGGGGAGTATGTGATCAGTGCATTGTAGCCTCGTGGATTAGTGCATAATCAGTCACGTGATCAGTGCATGATCAGCCATCGTGATCAGTGCATGATAAGCCACGTGATCAGTGCATGATCAGTCAGATGATCATGGCATGCTCAGACATGTGATCAGTGCATTATAGCTACTCGATCAGGGAATAATCAGTCATGGGATCAGTGCCTGATCAGCCACGTGATCAGTGCATGATAGCCACGTAATCAGTGCATGAAACAGGTAAGTGATCAGTTCATGTGCAATCACGTGATTAGTGCTTGATAGACACCGCCATCAGTGCATGATAGCCAGGTGATCAGTGCATGATCAGTCACGTGATCAGTGCATGCGAAGTCACGTAATCAGTGTATGATCAGCCAAATGATCAGTGCATGATCATGTTCGTGATCAGTGCATGATCAGGCCAGTGAGAGTGCATGAACAGTCACATGATCAGTTTATGATAGCCAGGTTATCACTGCATGATCAGCCACGTGATCAGTGCATAATCAGACACGTGATGAGTGCATGCACAGTCACATGATCAGTGCATGATCAGCAGGTGATCAGTGCGTGATCAGTCACGTGATCAGTGTATGATCATCCACGTGATCAGTGCATGATAGCCAGGTGACCAGTGGCATGATCAGTCACGTGACCAGTGCATTATGCGACACGGGATCAGTGCATGATAGCCATGTGATCAGTGCATGATAGCTACGAGATCAGTGCTAGATCAATCACGTAATCAGTGCATGATCAGCCACGGGATCACTGTATGATCAGCCACGTGATCAGTGCATGTGCGGTTACCTGATCAGTGTATGATTCAGCCACATGTTCAGTGCATTGATAGCCAAGTGATCAATGCATGATAGCTACGTGATCAGTGCATGCTCAGTCACATGAGCAGTGCATGATAGCCACGTGATCATTGCCTACAATTACGTGATCAGTGCACGTGCAGTCACGTGATCACTGCATGATAGGACACGTGAACAGTGCATGATAGCCACGTGATCAGTGCATGATCAGTAACGTGATCAGTGCATGATCAGCCACGTGATCAGTGCATGATCAGCCCCTTGATCAGTGCATAATCAGCCAAATGATCATTGCATGCTGTCACGTGATCAGTGTATGATCAGGTTCGTTGATCAGTGCATGATCAGCCACGTAATCAGTTGCATGATAGCCCACCTGACCAGTGCATGATCAGCAACGTGGTTAGTTCCTGATCAGCCAGATGATCAGTGCGTGATCAGCCACGTGATCACTGTATGATCAGCCACGTCATCAGAGCATGGGCAGTCACGGATCAGTGTATGATCGGCCACGTGATCATTGCATGATAGCCAAGTTATGAATGCATGATAGCTACGTGATCAGTGCATGATCAGTCACATGATTAGTGCATGATTAGCCACGTGATCACTGCATGATAGCCATGTGATCATTGCCTACAGTTACATGATCAGTGCATTGGCAGTCAGGTCATCAGTGCATGATACCCACGTGATTAGCGCATGATCAATAACATGACCAGCAATATTCAGACACCTGATCAACTGTATGCTCAGTCACGTGATAATTTCCTGATCAGCCACGTGATCAGTGTATGATCATCCTCGAAATCAATGCATGCGCAGTCACATGATCAGTGCATGATAGCCACGTGATCCGTGCATCACCAGTCACGTATTCAGTGCATGATCAGTCACGTGATCAGTGCATGATAGCCAGGTGATCACTGCATGATCAGTCACGAGATCAGGGCATGATCAGTCACGTGATAAGCTGCATGATCAGCCACGTGATCAGTGCATGATAGCCACCTGATCTTTGCATGATAAGCAAAGTGATTAGAGCATTATCAGCCACCTGATCAGAGTATGACCAGCCACGTGATTAGTGCATGATCAGCCACGTGATCAGTGCATGATAGCCACCTGATCAGTGCATGATAAGCCAAAGTGACTAGAGCATTATCAGCCACCTGATCAGAGTATGATCAGCCACGTGATCAGTGCATGATCAGCCACGTGATCAGTGCATGCAGTTCACGTGATCAGTGTATGATCAGCCAAATGATCAGTGCATGATCAGGTACGTATCAGTGCATGCTGAGGCACATGATCAGTGCATGATCAGCCACGTGATTCAGTTGTATGATAAGCCACGTGATCAGTGTATGATCAGAAAACGTGATCAGTGCATGATCAGCCCACGGTGATCACTGCAGGCAGAGTCACTTGATCAGTGTATGATCAGAAACGTGATCAGTGCATGATCAGCCACGTGATCAGTGTATGATCAGCCAAATGATCAGTGCATGATCAGGTACGTGATCATGCATGTTCAGTGCACATGATCAGTGCATGATCAGCCAAGTGATCAGTGCATGATCAGCCACGTGGATCAGTGCATGATCCGCAACTTGATTAGTGTATATCAGCCACGTGATCAATATATGATCAGCCAGGTGATCAGTGCACGTTCAATCCAACGTGATCAGTGCATGATCAGCCACGTGATCACTGCATGGCAGAGTCACGTGATCAGTGTAATGATCAGAAACGTGATCAGTGCATGATCAGCCACGTGATCAGTGTATGATCAGCCAATTGATCAGTGCATGATCAGGTAAGTGATCAGTGCATGTTGAGGCACATTAATCAGTGCATGATCAGCCAAGTGATCAGTGCATGATCAGCCACGTGATCAGTGTATGATAAGCCACGTGATCAGTGCATGATCCGCAACGTGATTAGTGCATGATCAGCCACGTGATCAATATATGATCAGCAACGTGATCAGTGCACGTTCAGCCACGTGATCAGTGCATGATCAGACACGTGGTCACTGCATGCAGAGTCACGTAATCAGTGTATCATCAGAAACGTGATCAGTGCATGATCAGCCACGTGATCAGTGCATGAGCAGCCACGTTGATCAGTGCATGATCAGCCACGTGATCAGTGCATGATCAGCCCCTTGATCAGTGCATAATCAGCCAAATGATCAGTGCATGCTGTCACGTGATCAGTGTATGATCAGGTTCGTGATCAGTGCATGATCAGCCACGTAATCAGTGCATGATAGCCACCTGACCAGTGCATGATCAGCAACGTGGTTAGTTCCTGATCAGCCAGATGATCAGTGCGTGATCAGCCACGTGATCACTGTATGATCAGCCACGTCATCAGAGCATGGGCAGTCACGGATCAGTGTATGATCGGCCACGTGATCATTGCATGATAGCCAAGTTATGAATGCATGATAGCTACGTGATCAGTGCATGATCAGTCACATGATTAGTGATGATTAGCCACGTGATCACTGCATGATAGCCATGTGATCATTGCCTACAGTTACATGATCAGTGCATTGGCAGTCAGGTCATCAGTGCATGATACCCACGTGATAGCGCCATGATAAATAACATGACCAGCAATATTCAGACACCTGATCACTGTATGCTCAGTCACGTGATAATTTCCTGATCAGCCACGTGATCAGTGTATGATCATCCTCGAAATCAATGCATGCGCAGTCACATGATCAGTGCATGATAGCCACGTGATCCGTGCATCACCAGTCACGTATTCAGTGCATGATCAGTCACGTGATCAGTGCATGATAGCAGGTGATCACTGCATGATCAGTCACGAGATCAGTGCATGATCAGTCACGTGATAAGTGCATGATCAGGCACGTGATCAGTGCATGATCAGGCACGTGATCAGTGCATGATGAGTCACGTGATCAGTGTATGATCAGCCACGTGATCAGTGCATGATAGCCACCTGACGAGTGCATGATCATTCACGAGATCAGTGTATGATCAGACACGTGATCAGTTCATGATCAGCCATGTGATCAGTGCATGATAGCCACCTGATCAGTGCATGTTAAGCAACGTGATTAGTGCATGATCAGCCACGTGATCAGTGTATGATGAGCCACGTGATCAGTGTATGATCATCCGCTAGATGAGTCCATGTGCGATCACAGGATCAGTGCATGATCAGCCATGTGATCAGTGCATGATAGCCACCTGATCAGTGCATGTTAAGCAACGTGACCAGTGCATGATCAGCAACATGATCAGTGCATGATCAGCCACGTGATCAGTGCATGATCACCACGTGATCAGTGTATGATCATCCGCTAGATGAGTGCATGTGCGGTCACAGGATCAGTGCATGATCAGCCATGTGATCAGTGCATTATCAGCCACGTTATCAGTACATGATCCGCAAAGTGATTAGTGCATTATCAGTCACGTGATTACAGTATGATCCGCAACATATTTAGGGCATGATCGGGCACATGAACAGTGTATGATCAGCCACGTGATAGGTGCATGATCAGCACGTGATCAGTGCATGATCACCCACGTTATCAGTGTATGCACAGTCACGTGATCAGTGTATGATCAGCTTCGTGATAAGTGCATGGTCAGCCACGTGATCAGTGCATGATCAGGCCTGTGATCATTGCATGATCAGTAACGTGATCAGTGTATGATCAGCCACGTGATCAGTGCATGATCAGCCAAATGATCAGTGCATGCAGTCACGTGATGAGTGTATGATCAGGTTCGTGATCAGTGCATGATCAGCCACGTGATCAGTGCATGATCAGCCCCTTGATCAGTGAATAATCAGCCAAAGGATCAGTGCATGCAGTCACGTGATCAGTGTATGATCAGGTTCGTGATCAGTGCATGATCAGCCAGGTAATCAGTGCATGATAGCCACCTGACCAGTGCAGGATCAGCAACGTGATTAGTGCCTGATCAGCCACATGATCAGTGCGTGATCAGCCACATGATCACTGCATGATAGCCATGTGATCATTGCCTACAGTTACATGATCAGTGCATGGGCAGTCAGATCATCAGTGCATGATACCCACGTGATTAGCGCATGATCAAGAACATGATCAGCAATATTAAGACACGTGATCACTCTATGCTCAGTCACGTGGTAAATTCCTGATCAGCCACGTGATCAGTGTATGATAATACTCGAGATCAGTGCATGCGCAGTCACATGATCAGTGCATGATAGCCACGTGATCAGTGCATCATCAGTCACGTATTCAGTGCATGATCAGTCACGTGATGAGTGCATGATAGCCAGGTGATCACTGCATGATCAGTCACGAGATCAGTGCATGATCAGTCACGTGATAAGTGCATGATCAGGCACGTGATCAGTGCCTGATCAGGCATGTGATCAGTGCATGTTAAGCAACGTGATTAGTGCATGATCAGCCACGGGATCATTGTATGATGAGCCACGTGATCAGTGCATGATCACCCACGTGATCAGTGCATGATCAGCCACGTGATCAGTGCATGCACGGTCACGTGATCAGTGTATGATCAGCTTCGTCATCAATGCATTATCACCCACGTTATCAGTGCAGGATCAGGCACGTGAAGAGTGCATGATCAGTCACGTGATCAGTGAATGATAGCCAGGTTATCAGCGCATGATCAGCCACGTGATCAGTGCACGGTCAGCCACGTGAACAGTTTGTGCTCTGTCTCGTGATCACGGCCTACTGAGCTGCGTGATTCCTGCCTGCTCATCTGCTTGAAAATTGCCAGTTGAGCCGTCTGATTCCTGCCTATTCAGCTGCCTGATGATTACCAGCTGAGCAGCATGATTCATCACAGCTGAGGTCCATGATTATTGCCTGCTGATTGCGTGATTCGTGCCTACTCAGCTCTTTGGTTATTGCCTCCAGAGGCACATCATCAGTGCATGATAGCCACGTGATCAGTTCTTGATTAGTCACATATCAGCACCATTCAGACACGATATCACTGCATGCTAAGTCACGTGATCAGATCATGATCTGCCGTGTGTTTAGTGCATGATCAGCCACGTGATAAGTGCATGATCATCCACGTGACTATTACATGCACAATCAAGTGATCAGTGCATGATAGCCACGTGATCAGTGCATGATCCGTCACGTGATCAGTGCATGTGCAGTCACTTGATTAGTGTATGATAATCCACGTGATCAGTGCATGATAGCAACCTGATCAGTGCATGATAAGCAACGTGATTAGAGCATAATAAGCCACGTGATAAGTGTACGATCAGACACATGATCAGTGTATTATCAGCTTCATGATCAGTGCATGATCAGCCACGTCATCAGTTCATGGTCAGGCACGTGATCAGTGCATGTTCTGTCATGTGATCCGTGTATGATCATCCACGTGATCAGTGCATGATCAGCCACGTGATCACTGTATTATCAGCCACGTGATCAGTGCATGATCCACAACCTGATTAGTGCATGCTCAGTCACATGAGCAGTGCATGATAGCCACGTGATCATTGCCTACAATTACGTGATCAGTGCATATGCAGTCACGTGATCAGTGCATATAGACACGTGAACAGTGCATGATAGCCACGTGATCAGGTCATGATCAGTCCCGTGATCAGTGCATGATCTGTCACATGTCCAGTGTATGATATCCACGTGATCACTTCTTACTCAGTCATGTGATCATTGCATGATAGCCAAGTTATCATTGCCTTATCAGCCACGTGATCAGTGTTAGATTGGCCTGTGATCAGTGCATGAATATTTAGGTGATCAATGTATGATTAGCCCCATGATCAGTGCATGATAGCCACTTGATGAGTGCATGATCAGTCACGTGATCATGGCTTGGGGAGTCATGTGATCAGTGCATGATAGCCTCGTGATTAGTGCATAATCAGTCACGTGATCAGTGCATGATCAGCCACGTGATCAGTGCATGATAGCCACGTGATCAGTGCATGATCAGTCAGATGATCATGGCATGCTCAGACATGTGATCAGTGCATTATAGCTACTCGATCAGGGAATAATCAGTCATGTGATCAGTGCCTGATCAGCCACGTGATCAGTGCATGATAGCCACGTAATCAGTGCATGAACAGGTAAGTGATCAGTTCATGTGCAATCACGTGATTAGTGCTTGATAGACACGCCATCAGTGCATGATAGCCAGGTGATCAGTGCATGATCAGTCACGTGATCAGTGCATGCGAAGTCACGTAATCAGTGTATGATCAGCCAAATGATCAGTGCATGATCATGTTCGTGATCAGTGCATGATCAGGCCAGTGAAGAGTGCATGAACAGTCACATGATCAGTTTATGATAGCCAGGTTATCACTGCATGATCAGCCACGTGATCAGTGCATAATCAGACACGTGATGAGTGCATGCACAGTCACATGATCAGTGCATGATCAGGCAGGTGATCAGTGCGTGATCAGTCACGTGATCAGTGTATGATCATCCACGTGATCAGTGCATGATAGCCAGGTGACCAGTGCATGATCAGTCACGTGACCAGTGCATTATACGACACGGGATCAGTGCATGATAGCCATGTGATCAGTGCATGATAGCTACGAGATCAGTGCTAGATCAATCACGTAATCAGTGCATGATCAGCCACGGGATCACTGTATGATCAGCCACGTGATCAGTGCATGTGCGGTTACCTGATCAGTGTATGATCAGCCACGTGTTCAGTGCATGATAGCCAAGTGATCAATGCATGATAGCTACGTGATCAGTGCATGCTCAGTCACATGAGCAGTGCATGATAGCCACGTGATCATTGCCTACAATTACGTGATCAGTGCACGTGCAGTCACGTGATCACTGCATGATAGACACGTGAACAGTGCATGATAGCCACGTGATCAGTGCATGATCAGTAACGTGATCAGTGCATGATCAGCCACGTGATCAGTGCATGATCAGCCCCTTGATCAGTGCATAATCAGCCAAATGATCAGTGCATGCTGTCACGTGATCAGTGTATGATCAGGTTCGTGATCAGTGCATGATCAGCCACGTAATCAGTGCATGATAGCCACCTGACCAGTGCATGATCAGCAACGTGGTTAGTTCCTGATCAGCCAGATGATCAGTGCGTGATCAGCCACGTGATCACTGTATGATCAGCCACGTCATCAGAGCATGGGCAGTCACGGGATCAGTGTATGATCGGCCACGTGATCATTGCATGATAGCCAAGTTATGAATGCATGATAGCTACGTGATCAGTGCATGATCAGTCACATGATTAGTGCATGATTAGCCACGTGATCACTGCATGATAGCCATGTGATCATTGCCTACAGTTACATGATCAGTGCATTGGCAGTCAGGTCATCAGTGCATGATACCCACGTGATTAGCGCATGATCAATAACATGACCAGCAATATTCAGACACCTGATCACTGTATGCTCAGTCACGTGATAATTTCCTGATCAGCCACGTGATCAGTGTATGATCATCCTCGAAATCAATGCATGCGCAGTCACATGATCAGTGCATGATAGCCACGTGATCCGTGCATCACCAGTCACGTATTCAGTGCATGATCAGTCACGTGATCAGTGCATGATAGCCAGGTGATCACTGCATGATCAGTCACGAGATCAGTGCATGATCAGCCACGTGATCAGTGCATGATAGCCACCTGATCTTTGCATGATAAGCAAAGTGATTAGAGCATTATCAGCCACCTGATCAGAGTATGACCAGCCACGTGATTAGTGCATGATCAGCCACGTGATCACTGCATGATAGCCACCTGATCAGTGCATGATAAGCAAAGTGACTAGAGCATTATCAGCCACCTGATCAGAGTATGATCAGCCACGTGATCAGTGCATGATCAGCCACGTGATCAGTGCATGCAGAGTCACGTGATCAGTGTATGATCAGCCAAATGATCAGTGCATGATCAGGTACGTGATCAGTGCATGCTCAGGCACATGATCAGTGCATGATCAGCCACGTGATCAGTGTATGATAAGCCACGTGATCAGTGTATGATCAGAAACGTGATCAGTGCATGATCAGCCACGTGATCACTGCAGGCAGAGTCACTTGATCAGTGTATGATCAGAAACGTGATCAGTGCATGATCAGCCACGTGATCAGTGTATGATCAGCCAAATGATCAGTGCATGATCAGGTACGTGATCAGTGCATGTTCAGGCACATGATCAGTGCATGATCAGCCAAGTGATCAGTGCATGATCAGCCACGTGATCAGTGCATGATCCGCAACCTGATTAGTGTATGATCAGCCACGTGATCAATATATGATCAGCCAGGTGATCAGTGCACGTTCATCCACGTGATCAGTGCATGATCAGCCACGTGATCACTGCATGCAGAGTCACGTGATCAGTGTATGATCAGAAACGTGATCAGTGCATGATCAGCCACGTGATCAGTGTATGATAAGACACGTGATCAGTGCATGATCCGCAACGTGAGTAGTGCATGATCAGCCACGTGATCAATATATGATCAGCAACGTGATCAGTGCACGTTCAGCCACGTGATCAGTGCATGATCAGACACGTGGTCACTGCATGCAGAGTCACGTAATCAGTGTATCATCAGAAACGTGATCAGTGCATGATCAGCCACGTGATCAGTGCATGAGCAGCCACGTGATCAGTGCATGATCAGCCACGTGATCAGTGCATGATCAGCCCCTTGATCAGTGCATAATCAGCCAAATGATCAGTGCATGCTGTCACGTGATCAGTGTATGATCAGGTTCGTGATCAGTGCATGATCAGCCACGTAATCAGTGCATGATAGCCACCTGACCAGTGCATGATCAGCAACGTGGTTAGTTCCTGATCAGCCAGATGATCAGTGCGTGATCAGCCACGTGATCACTGTATGATCAGCCACGTCATCAGAGCATGGGCAGTCACGGGATCAGTGTATGATCGGCCACGTGATCATTGCATGATAGCCAAGTTATGAATGCATGATAGCTACGTGATCAGTGCATGCTCAGTCACATGAGCAGTGCATGATAGCCACGTGATCATTGCCTACAATTACGTGATCAGTGCACGTGCAGTCACGTGATCACTGCATGATAGACACGTGAACAGTGCATGATAGCCACGTGATCAGTGCATGATCAGTAACGTGATCAGTGCATGATCAGCCACGTGATCAGTGCATGATCAGCCCCTTGATCAGTGCATAATCAGCCAAATGATCAGTGCATGCTGTCACGTGATCAGTGTATGATCAGGTTCGTGATCAGTGCATGATCAGCCACGTAATCAGTGCATGATAGCCACCTGACCAGTGCATGATCAGCAACGTGGTTAGTTCCTGATCAGCCAGATGATCAGTGCGTGATCAGCCACGTGATCACTGTATGATCAGCCACGTCATCAGAGCATGGGCAGTCACGGGATCAGTGTATGATCGGCCACGTGATCATTGCATGATAGCCAAGTTATGAATGCATGATAGCTACGTGATCAGTGCATGATCAGTCACATGATTAGTGCATGATTAGCCACGTGATCACTGCATGATAGCCATGTGATCATTGCCTACAGTTACATGATCAGTGCATTGGCAGTCAGGTCATCAGTGCATGATACCCACGTGATTAGCGCATGATCAATAACATGACCAGCAATATTCAGACACCTGATCACTGTATGCTCAGTCACGTGATAATTTCCTGATCAGCCACGTGATCAGTGTATGATCATCCTCGAAATCAATGCATGCGCAGTCACATGATCAGTGCATGATAGCCACGTGATCCGTGCATCACCAGTCACGTATTCAGTGCATGATCAGTCACGTGATCAGTGCATGATAGCCAGGTGATCACTGCATGATCAGTCACGAGATCAGTGCATGATCAGCCACGTGATCAGTGCATGATCAGCCACGTGATCAGTGCATGATAGCCACCTGATCTTTGCATGATAAGCAAAGTGATTAGAGCATTATCAGCCACCTGATCAGAGTATGACCAGCCACGTGATTAGTGCATGATCAGCCACGTGATCACTGCATGATAGCCACCTGATCAGTGCATGATAAGCAAAGTGACTAGAGCATTATCAGCCACCTGATCAGAGTATGATCAGCCACGTGATCAGTGCATGATCAGCCACGTGATCAGTGCATGCAGAGTCACGTGATCAGTGTATGATCAGCCAAATGATCAGTGCATGATCAGGTACGTGATCAGTGCATGCTCAGGCACATGATCAGTGCATGATCAGCCACGTGATCAGTGTATGATAAGCCACGTGATCAGTGTATGATCAGAAACGTGATCAGTGCATGATCAGCCACGTGATCACTGCAGGCAGAGTCACTTGATCAGTGTATGATCAGAAACGTGATCAGTGCATGATCAGCCACGTGATCAGTGTATGATCAGCCAAATGATCAGTGCATGATCAGGTACGTGATCAGTGCATGTTCAGGCACATGATCAGTGCATGATCAGCCAAGTGATCAGTGCATGATCAGCCACGTGATCAGTGCATGATCCGCAACCTGATTAGTGTATGATCAGCCACGTGATCAATATATGATCAGCCAGGTGATCAGTGCACGTTCATCCACGTGATCAGTGCATGATCAGCCACGTGATCACTGCATGCAGAGTCACGTGATCAGTGTATGATCAGAAACGTGATCAGTGCATGATCAGCCACGTGATCAGTGTATGATCAGCCAAATGATCAGTGCATGATCAGGTAAGTGATCAGTGCATGTTGAGGCACATTATCAGTGCATGATCAGCCAAGTGATCAGTGCATGATCAGCCACGTGATCAGTGTATGATAAGCCACGTGATCAGTGCATGATCCGCAACGTGATTAGTGCATGATCAGCCACGTGATCAATATATGATCAGCAACGTGATCAGTGCACGTTCAGCCACGTGATCAGTGCATGATCAGACACGTGGTCACTGCATGCAGAGTCACGTAATCAGTGTATCATCAGAAACGTGATCAGTGCATGATCAGCCACGTGATCAGTGCATGAGCAGCCACGTGATCAGTGCATGATCAGCCACGTGATCAGTGCATGATCAGCCCCTTGATCAGTGCATAATCAGCCAAATGATCAGTGCATGCTGTCACGTGATCAGTGTATGATCAGGTTCGTGATCAGTGCATGATCAGCCACGTAATCAGTGCATGATAGCCACCTGACCAGTGCATGATCAGCAACGTGGTTAGTTCCTGATCAGCCAGATGATCAGTGCGTGATCAGCCACGTGATCACTGTATGATCAGCCACGTCATCAGAGCATGGGCAGTCACGGGATCAGTGTATGATCGGCCACGTGATCATTGCATGATAGCCAAGTTATGAATGCATGATAGCTACGTGATCAGTGCATGATCAGTCACATGATTAGTGCATGATTAGCCACGTGATCACTGCATGATAGCCATGTGATCATTGCCTACAGTTACATGATCAGTGCATTGGCAGTCAGGTCATCAGTGCATGATACCCACGTGATTAGCGCATGATCAATAACATGACCAGCAATATTCAGACACCTGATCACTGTATGCTCAGTCACGTGATAATTTCCTGATCAGCCACGTGATCAGTGTATGATCATCCTCGAAATCAATGCATGCGCAGTCACATGATCAGTGCATGATAGCCACGTGATCCGTGCATCACCAGTCACGTATTCAGTGCATGATCAGTCACGTGATCAGTGCATGATAGCCAGGTGATCACTGCATGATCAGTCACGAGATCAGTGCATGATCAGTCACGTGATAAGTGCATGATCAGGCACGTGATCAGTGCATGATCAGGCACGTGATCAGTGCATGATGAGTCACGTGATCAGTGTATGATCAGCCACGTGATCAGTGCATGATAGCCACCTGACGAGTGCATGATCATTCACGAGATCAGTGTATGATCAGACACGTGATCAGTTCATGATCAGCCATGTGATCAGTGCATGATAGCCACCTGATCAGTGCATGTTAAGCAACGTGATTAGTGCATGATCAGCCACGTGATCAGTGTATGATGAGCCACGTGATCAGTGTATGATCATCCGCTAGATGAGTCCATGTGCGATCACAGGATCAGTGCATGATCAGCCATGTGATCAGTGCATGATAGCCACCTGATCAGTGCATGTTAAGCAACGTGACCAGTGCATGATCAGCAACATGATCAGTGCATGATCAGCCACGTGATCAGTGCATGATCACCACGTGATCAGTGTATGATCATCCGCTAGATGAGTGCATGTGCGGTCACAGGATCAGTGCATGATCAGCCATGTGATCAGTGCATTATCAGCCACGTTATCAGTACATGATCCGCAAAGTGATTAGTGCATTATCAGTCACGTGATTACAGTATGATCCGCAACATATTTAGGGCATGATCGGGCACATGAACAGTGTATGATCAGCCACGTGATAGGTGCATGATCAGCACGTGATCAGTGCATGATCACCCACGTTATCAGTGTATGCACAGTCACGTGATCAGTGTATGATCAGCTTCGTGATAAGTGCATGATCAGCCACGTGATCAGTGCATGATCAGGCCTGTGATCATTGCATGATCAGTAACGTGATCAGTGTATGATCAGCCACGTGATCAGTGCATGATCAGCCAAATGATCAGTGCATGCAGTCACGTGATGAGTGTATGATCAGGTTCGTGATCAGTGCATGATCAGCCACGTGATCAGTGCATGATCAGCCCCTTGATCAGTGAATAATCAGCCAAAGGATCAGTGCATGCAGTCACGTGATCAGTGTATGATCAGGTTCGTGATCAGTGCATGATCAGCCAGGTAATCAGTGCATGATAGCCACCTGACCAGTGCAGGATCAGCAACGTGATTAGTGCCTGATCAGCCACATGATCAGTGCGTGATCAGCCACATGATCACTGCATGATAGCCATGTGATCATTGCCTACAGTTACATGATCAGTGCATGGGCAGTCAGATCATCAGTGCATGATACCCACGTGATTAGCGCATGATCAAGAACATGATCAGCAATATTAAGACACGTGATCACTCTATGCTCAGTCACGTGGTAATTTCCTGATCAGCCACGTGATCAGTGTATGATAATACTCGAGATCAGTGCATGCGCAGTCACATGATCAGTGCATGATAGCCACGTGATCAGTGCATCATCAGTCACGTATTCAGTGCATGATCAGTCACGTGATGAGTGCATGATAGCCAGGTGATCACTGCATGATCAGTCACGAGATCAGTGCATGATCAGTCACGTGATAAGTGCATGATCAGGCACGTGATCAGTGCCTGATCAGGCATGTGATCAGTGCATGTTAAGCAACGTGATTAGTGCATGATCAGCCACGGGATCATTGTATGATGAGCCACGTGATCAGTGCATGATCACCCACGTGATCAGTGCATGATCAGCCACGTGATCAGTGCATGCACGGTCACGTGATCAGTGTATGATCAGCTTCGTCATCAATGCATTATCACCCACGTTATCAGTGCAGGATCAGGCACGTGAAGAGTGCATGATCAGTCACGTGATCAGTGAATGATAGCCAGGTTATCAGCGCATGATCAGCCACGTGATCAGTGCACGGTCAGCCACGTGAACAGTTTGTGCTCTGTCTCGTGATCACGGCCTACTGAGCTGCGTGATTCCTGCCTGCTCATCTGCTTGAAAATTGCCAGTTGAGCCGTCTGATTCCTGCCTATTCAGCTGCCTGATGATTACCAGCTGAGCAGCATGATTCATCACAGCTGAGGTCCATGATTATTGCCTGCTGATTGCGTGATTCGTGCCTACTCAGCTCTTTGGTTATTGCCTCCAGAGGCACATCATCAGTGCATGATAGCCACGTGATCAGTTCTTGATTAGTCACATATCAGCACCATTCAGACACGATATCACTGCATGCTAAGTCACGTGATCAGATCATGATCTGCCGTGTGTTTAGTGCATGATCAGCCACGTGATAAGTGCATGATCATCCACGTGACTATTACATGCACAATCAAGTGATCAGTGCATGATAGCCACGTGATCAGTGCATGATCCGTCACGTGATCAGTGCATGTGCAGTCACTTGATTAGTGTATGATAATCCACGTGATCAGTGCATGATAGCAACCTGATCAGTGCATGATAAGCAACGTGATTAGAGCATAATAAGCCACGTGATAAGTGTACGATCAGACACATGATCAGTGTATTATCAGCTTCATGATCAGTGCATGATCAGCCACGTCATCAGTTCATGGTCAGGCACGTGATCAGTGCATGTTCTGTCATGTGATCCGTGTATGATCATCCACGTGATCAGTGCATGATCAGCCACGTGATCACTGTATTATCAGCCACGTGATCAGTGCATGATCCACAACCTGATTAGTGCATGCTCAGTCACATGAGCAGTGCATGATAGCCACGTGATCATTGCCTACAATTACGTGATCAGTGCATATGCAGTCACGTGATCAGTGCATATAGACACGTGAACAGTGCATGATAGCCACGTGATCAGGTCATGATCAGTCCCGTGATCAGTGCATGATCTGTCACATGTCCAGTGTATGATATCCACGTGATCACTTCTTACTCAGTCATGTGATCATTGCATGATAGCCAAGTTATCATTGCCTTATCAGCCACGTGATCAGTGTTAGATTGGCCTGTGATCAGTGCATGAATATTTAGGTGATCAATGTATGATTAGCCCCATGATCAGTGCATGATAGCCACTTGATCAGTGCATGATCAGTCACGTGATCATGGCTTGGGGAGTCATGTGATCAGTGCATGATAGCCTCGTGATTAGTGCATAATCAGTCACGTGATCAGTGCATGATCAGCCACGTGATCAGTGCATGATAGCCACGTGATCAGTGCATGATCAGTCAGATGATCATGGCATGCTCAGACATGTGATCAGTGCATTATAGCTACTCGATCAGGGAATAATCAGTCATGTGATCAGTGCCTGATCAGCCACGTGATCAGTGCATGATAGCCACGTAATCAGTGCATGAACAGGTAAGTGATCAGTTCATGTGCAATCACGTGATTAGTGCTTGATAGACACGCCATCAGTGCATGATAGCCAGGTGATCAGTGCATGATCAGTCACGTGATCAGTGCATGCGAAGTCACGTAATCAGTGTATGATCAGCCAAAATGATCAGTGCATGATCATGTTCGTGATCAGTGCATGATCAGGCCAGTGAAGAGTGCATGAACAGTCACATGATCAGTTTATGATAGCCAGGTTATCACTGCATGATCAGCCACGTGATCAGTGCATAATCAGACACGTGATGAGTGCATGCACAGTCACATGATCAGTGCATGATCAGGCAGGTGATCAGTGCGTGATCAGTCACGTGATCAGTGTATGATCATCCACGTGATCAGTGCATGATAGCCAGGTGACCAGTGCATGATCAGTCACGTGACCAGTGCATTATACGACACGGGATCAGTGCATGATAGCCATGTGATCAGTGCATGATAGCTACGAGATCAGTGCTAGATCAATCACGTAATCAGTGCATGATCAGCCACGGGATCACTGTATGATCAGCCACGTGATCAGTGCATGTGCGGTTACCTGATCAGTGTATGATCAGCCACGTGTTCAGTGCATGATAGCCAAGTGATCAATGCATGATAGCTACGTGATCAGTGCATGCTCAGTCACATGAGCAGTGCATGATAGCCACGTGATCATTGCCTACAATTACGTGATCAGTGCACGTGCAGTCACGTGATCACTGCATGATAGACACGTGAACAGTGCATGATAGCCACGTGATCAGTGCATGATCAGTAACGTGATCAGTGCATGATCAGCCACGTGATCAGTGCATGATCAGCCCCTTGATCAGTGCATAATCAGCCAAATGATCAGTGCATGCTGTCACGTGATCAGTGTATGATCAGGTTCGTGATCAGTGCATGATCAGCCACGTAATCAGTGCATGATAGCCACCTGACCAGTGCATGATCAGCAACGTGGTTAGTTCCTGATCAGCCAGATGATCAGTGCGTGATCAGCCACGTGATCACTGTATGATCAGCCACGTCATCAGAGCATGGGCAGTCACGGGATCAGTGTATGATCGGCCACGTGATCATTGCATGATAGCCAAGTTATGAATGCATGATAGCTACGTGATCAGTGCATGATCAGTCACATGATTAGTGCATGATTAGCCACGTGATCACTGCATGATAGCCATGTGATCATTGCCTACAGTTACATGATCAGTGCATTGGCAGTCAGGTCATCAGTGCATGATACCCACGTGATTAGCGCATGATCAATAACATGACCAGCAATATTCAGACACCTGATCACTGTATGCTCAGTCACGTGATAATTTCCTGATCAGCCACGTGATCAGTGTATGATCATCCTCGAAATCAATGCATGCGCAGTCACATGATCAGTGCATGATAGCCACGTGATCCGTGCATCACCAGTCACGTATTCAGTGCATGATCAGTCACGTGATCAGTGCATGATAGCCAGGTGATCACTGCATGATCAGTCACGAGATCAGTGCATGATCAGCCACGTGATCAGTGCATGATCAGCCACGTGATCAGTGCATGATAGCACCTGATCTTTGCATGATAAGCAAAGTGATTAGAGCATTATCAGCCACCTGATCAGAGTATGACCAGCCACGTGATTAGTGCATGATCAGCCACGTGATCACTGCATGATAGCCACCTGATCAGTGCATGATAAGCAAAGTGACTAGAGCATTATCAGCCACCTGATCAGAGTATGATCAGCCACGTGATCAGTGCATGATCAGCCACGTGATCAGTGCATGCAGAGTCACGTGATCAGTGTATGATCAGCCAAATGATCAGTGCATGATCAGGTACGTGATCAGTGCATGCTCAGGCACATGATCAGTGCATGATCAGCCACGTGATCAGTGTATGATAAGCCACGTGATCAGTGTATGATCAGAAACGTGATCAGTGCATGATCAGCCACGTGATCACTGCAGGCAGAGTCACTTGATCAGTGTATGATCAGAAACGTGATCAGTGCATGATCAGCCACGTGATCAGTGTATGATCAGCCAAATGATCAGTGCATGATCAGGTACGTGATCAGTGCATGTTCAGGCACATGATCAGTGCATGATCAGCCAAGTGATCAGTGCATGATCAGCCACGTGATCAGTGCATGATCCGCAACCTGATTAGTGTATGATCAGCCACGTGATCAATATATGATCAGCCAGGTGATCAGTGCACGTTCATCCACGTGATCAGTGCATGATCAGCCACGTGATCACTGCATGCAGAGTCACGTGATCAGTGTATGATCAGAAACGTGATCAGTGCATGATCAGCCACGTGATCAGTGTATGATCAGCCAAATGATCAGTGCATGATCAGGTAAGTGATCAGTGCATGTTGAGGCACATTATCAGTGCATGATCAGCCAAGTGATCAGTGCATGATCAGCCACGTGATCAGTGTATGATAAGCCACGTGATCAGTGCATGATCCGCAACGTGATTAGTGCATGATCAGCCACGTGATCAATATATGATCAGCAACGTGATCAGTGCACGTTCAGCCACGTGATCAGTGCATGATCAGACACGTGGTCACTGCATGCAGAGTCACGTAATCAGTGTATCATCAGAAACGTGATCAGTGCATGATCAGCCACGTGATCAGTGCATGAGCAGCCACGTGATCAGTGCATGATCAGCCACGTGATCAGTGCATGATCAGCCCCTTGATCAGTGCATAATCAGCCAAATGATCAGTGCATGCTGTCACGTGATCAGTGTATGATCAGGTTCGTGATCAGTGCATGATCAGCCACGTAATCAGTGCATGATAGCCACCTGACCAGTGCATGATCAGCAACGTGGTTAGTTCCTGATCAGCCAGATGATCAGTGCGTGATCAGCCACGTGATCACTGTATGATCAGCCACGTCATCAGAGCATGGGCAGTCACGGGATCAGTGTATGATCGGCCACGTGATCATTGCATGATAGCCAAGTTATGAATGCATGATAGCTACGTGATCAGTGCATGATCAGTCACATGATTAGTGCATGATTAGCCACGTGATCACTGCATGATAGCCATGTGATCATTGCCTACAGTTACATGATCAGTGCATTGGCAGTCAGGTCATCAGTGCATGATACCCACGTGATTAGCGCATGATCAATAACATGACCAGCAATATTCAGACACCTGATCACTGTATGCTCAGTCACGTGATAATTTCCTGATCAGCCACGTGATCAGTGTATGATCATCCTCGAAATCAATGCATGCGCAGTCACATGATCAGTGCATGATAGCCACGTGATCCGTGCATCACCAGTCACGTATTCAGTGCATGATCAGTCACGTGATCAGTGCATGATAGCCAGGTGATCACTGCATGATCAGTCACGAGATCAGTGCATGATCAGTCACGTGATAAGTGCATGATCAGGCACGTGATCAGTGCATGATCAGGCACGTGATCAGTGCATGATGAGTCACGTGATCAGTGTATGATCAGCCACGTGATCAGTGCATGATAGCCACCTGACGAGTGCATGATCATTCACGAGATCAGTGTATGATCAGACACGTGATCAGTTCATGATCAGCCATGTGATCAGTGCATGATAGCCACCTGATCAGTGCATGTTAAGCAACGTGATTAGTGCATGATCAGCCACGTGATCAGTGTATGATGAGCCACGTGATCAGTGTATGATCATCCGCTAGATGAGTCCATGTGCGATCACAGGATCAGTGCATGATCAGCCATGTGATCAGTGCATGATAGCCACCTGATCAGTGCATGTTAAGCAACGTGACCAGTGCATGATCAGCAACATGATCAGTGCATGATCAGCCACGTGATCAGTGCATGATCACCACGTGATCAGTGTATGATCATCCGCTAGATGAGTGCATGTGCGGTCACAGGATCAGTGCATGATCAGCCATGTGATCAGTGCATTATCAGCCACGTTATCAGTACATGATCCGCAAAGTGATTAGTGCATTATCAGTCACGTGATTACAGTATGATCCGCAACATATTTAGGGCATGATCGGGCACATGAACAGTGTATGATCAGCCACGTGATAGGTGCATGATCAGCACGTGATCAGTGCATGATCACCCACGTTATCAGTGTATGCACAGTCACGTGATCAGTGTATGATCAGCTTCGTGATAAGTGCATGATCAGCCACGTGATCAGTGCATGATCAGGCCTGTGATCATTGCATGATCAGTAACGTGATCAGTGTATGATCAGCCACGTGATCAGTGCATGATCAGCCAAATGATCAGTGCATGCAGTCACGTGATGAGTGTATGATCAGGTTCGTGATCAGTGCATGATCAGCCACGTGATCAGTGCATGATCAGCCCCTTGATCAGTGAATAATCAGCCAAAGGATCAGTGCATGCAGTCACGTGATCAGTGTATGATCAGGTTCGTGATCAGTGCATGATCAGCCAGGTAATCAGTGCATGATAGCCACCTGACCAGTGCAGGATCAGCAACGTGATTAGTGCCTGATCAGCCACATGATCAGTGCGTGATCAGCCACATGATCACTGCATGATAGCCATGTGATCATTGCCTACAGTTACATGATCAGTGCATGGGCAGTCAGATCATCAGTGCATGATACCCCACGTGATTAGCGCATGATCAAGAACATGATCAGCAATATTAAGACACGTGATCACTCTATGCTCAGTCACGTGGTAATTTCCTGATCAGCCACGTGATCAGTGTATGATAATACTCGAGATCAGTGCATGCGCAGTCACATGATCAGTGCATGATAGCCACGTGATCAGTGCATCATCAGTCACGTATTCAGTGCATGATCAGTCACGTGATGAGTGCATGATAGCCAGGTGATCACTGCATGATCAGTCACGAGATCAGTGCATGATCAGTCACGTGATAAGTGCATGATCAGGCACGTGATCAGTGCCTGATCAGGCATGTGATCAGTGCATGTTAAGCAACGTGATTAGTGCATGATCAGCCACGGGATCATTGTATGATGAGCCACGTGATCAGTGCATGATCACCCCACGTGATCAGTGCATGATCAGCCACGTGATCAGTGCATGCACGGTCACGTGATCAGTGTATGATCAGCTTCGTCATCAATGCAATTATCACCCACGTTATCAGTGCAGGATCAGGCACGTGAAGAGTGCATGATCAGTCACGTGATCAGTGAATGATAGCCAGGTTATCAGCGCATGATCAGCCACGTGATCAGTGCACGGTCAGCCACGTGAACAGTTTGTGCTCTGTCTCGTGATCACGGCCTACTGAGCTGCGTGATTCCTGCCTGCTCATCTGCTTGAAAATTGCCAGTTGAGCCGTCTGATTCCTGCCTATTCAGCTGCCTGATGATTACCAGCTGAGCAGCATGATTCATCACAGCTGAGGTCCATGATTATTGCCTGCTGATTGCGTGATTCGTGCCTACTCAGCTCTTTGGTTATTGCCTCCAGAGGCACATCATCAGTGCATGATAGCCACGTGATCAGTTCTTGATTAGTCACATATCAGCACCATTCAGACACGATATCACTGCATGCTAAGTCACGTGATCAGATCATGATCTGCCGTGTGTTTAGTGCATTGATCAGCCACGTGATAGTGCATGATCATCCACGTGACTATTACATGCACAATCAAGTGATCAGTGCATGATAGCCACGTGATCAGTGCATGATCCGTCACGTGATCAGTGCAATGTGCAGTCACTTGATTAGTGTATGATAATCCACGTGATCAGTGCATGATAAGCAACCTGAATCAGTGCATGATAAGCAACGTGATTAGAGCATAATAAGCCACGTGATAAGTGTACGATCAGACACATGATCAGTGTATTATCAGCTTCATGATCAGTGCATGATCAGCCACGTCATCAGTTCATGGTCAGGCACGTGATCAGTGCATGTTCTGCTCATGTGATCCGTGTATGATCATCCACGTGATCAAGTGCATGATCAGTCCACGTGATCACTGTATTATCAGCCACGTGATCAGTGCATGATCCACAACCTGATTAGTGGCATGCTCAGTCACATGAGCAGTGCATGATAGCCACGTGATCATTGCCTACAATTACGTGATCAGTGCATATGCAGTCACGTGATCAGTGCATATAGACACGTGAACAGTGCATGATAGCCACGTGATCAGGTCATGATCAGTCCCGTGATCAGTGCATGATCTGTCACATGTCCAGTGTATGATATCCACGTGATCACTTCTTACTCAGTCATGTGATCATTGGGCATGATAGCCAAGTTATCATTGCCTTATCAGCCACGTGATCAGTGTTAGATTGGCCTGTGATCAGTGCATGAATATTTAGGTGATCAATGTATGATTAGCCCCATGATCAGTGCATGATAGCCACTTGATCAGTGCATGATCAGTCACGTGATCATGGCTTGGGGAGTCATGTGATCAGTGCATGATAGCCTCGTGATTAGTGCATAATCAGTCACGTGATCAGTGCATGATCAGCCACGTGATCAGTGCATGATAGCCACGTGATCAGTGCATGATCAGTCAGATGATCATGGCATGCTCAGACATGTGATCAGTGCATTATAGCTACTCGATCAGGGAATAATCAGTCATGTGATCAGTGCCTGATCAGCCACGTGATCAGTGCATGATAGCCACGTAATCAGTGCATGAACAGGTAAGTGATCAGTTCATGTGCAATCACGTGATTAGTGCTTGATAGACACGCCATCAGTGCATGATAGCCAGGTGATCAGTGCATGATCAGTCACGTGATCAGTGCATGCGAAGTCACGTAATCAGTGTATGATCAGCCAAATGATCAGTGCATGATCATGTTCGTGATCAGTGCATGATCAGGCCAGTGAAGAGTGCATGAACAGTCACATGATCAGTTTATGATAGCCAGGTTATCACTGCATGATCAGCCACGTGATCAGTGCATAATCAGACACGTGATGAGTGCATGCACAGTCACATGATCAGTGCATGATCAGGCAGGTGATCAGTGCGTGATCAGTCACGTGATCAGTGTATGATCATCCACGTGATCAGTGCATGATAGCCAGGTGACCAGTGCATGATCAGTCACGTGACCAGTGCATTATACGACACGGGATCAGTGCATGATAGCCATGTGATCAGTGCATGATAGCTACGAGATCAGTGCTAGATCAATCACGTAATCAGTGCATGATCAGCCACGGGATCACTGTATGATCAGCCACGTGATCAGTGCATGTGCGGTTACCTGATCAGTGTATGATCAGCCACGTGTTCAGTGCATGATAGCCAAGTGATCAATGCATGATAGCTACGTGATCAGTGCATGCTCAGTCACATGAGCAGTGCATGATAGCCACGTGATCATTGCCTACAATTACGTGATCAGTGCACGTGCAGTCACGTGATCACTGCATGATAGACACGTGAACAGTGCATGATAGCCACGTGATCAGTGCATGATCAGTAACGTGATCAGTGCATGATCAGCCACGTGATCAGTGCATGATCAGCCCTTGATCAGTGCATAATCTGCCAAATGATCAGTGCATGCTGTCATGTGATCAGTGTATGATCAGGTTCGTGATCAGTGCATGATCAGCCACGTAATCAGTGCATGATAGCCACCTGACCAGTGCATGATCAGCAACGTGGTTAGTTCCTGATCAGCCAGATGATCAGTGCGTGATCAGCCACGTGATCACTGTATGATCAGCCACGTCATCAGAGCATGGGCAGTCACGGGATCAGTGTATGATCGGCCACGTGATCATTGCATGATAGCCAAGTTATGAATGCATGATAGCTACGTGATCAGTGCATGATCAGTCACATGATTAGTGCATGATTAGCCACGTGATCACTGCATGATAGCCATGTGATCATTGCCTACAGTTACATGATCAGTGCATTGGCAGTCAGGTCATCAGTGCATGATACCCACGTGATTAGCGCATGATCAATAACATGACCAGCAATATTCAGACACCTGATCACTGTATGCTCAGTCACGTGATAATTTCCTGATCAGCCACGTGATCAGTGTATGATCATCCTCGAAATCAATGCATGCGCAGTCACATGATCAGTGCATGATAGCCACGTGATCCGTGCATCACCAGTCACGTATTCAGTGCATGATCAGTCACGTGATCAGTGCATGATAGCCAGGTGATCACTGCATGATCAGTCACGAGATCAGTGCATGATCAGCCACGTGATCAGTGCATGATCAGCCACGTGATCAGTGCATGATAGCCACCTGATCTTTGCATGATAAGCAAAGTGATTAGAGCATTATCAGCCACCTGATCAGAGTATGACCAGCCACGTGATTAGTGCATGATCAGCCACGTGATCACTGCATGATAGCCACCTGATCAGTGCATGATAAGCAAAGTGACTAGAGCATTATCAGCCACCTGATCAGAGTATGATCAGCCACGTGATCAGTGCATGATCAGCCACGTGATCAGTGCATGCAGAGTCACGTGATCAGTGTATGATCAGCCAAATGATCAGTGCATGATCAGGTACGTGATCAGTGCATGCTCAGGCACATGATCAGTGCATGATCAGCCACGTGATCAGTGTATGATAAGCCACGTGATCAGTGTATGATCAGAAACGTGATCAGTGCATGATCAGCCACGTGATCACTGCAGGCAGAGTCACTTGATCAGTGTATGATCAGAAACGTGATCAGTGCATGATCAGCCACGTGATCAGTGTATGATCAGCCAAATGATCAGTGCATGATCAGGTACGTGATCAGTGCATGTTCAGGCACATGATCAGTGCATGATCAGCCAAGTGATCAGTGCATGATCAGCCACGTGATCAGTGCATGATCCGCAACCTGATTAGTGTATGATCAGCCACGTGATCAATATATGATCAGCCAGGTGATCAGTGCACGTTCATCCACGTGATCAGTGCATGATCAGCCACGTGATCACTGCATGCAGAGTCACGTGATCAGTGTATGATCAGAAACGTGATCAGTGCATGATCAGCCACGTGATCAGTGTATGATCAGCCAAATGATCAGTGCAATGATCAGGTAAGTGATCAGTGCATGTTGAGGCACATTATCAGTGCATGATCAGCCAAGTGATCAGTGCATGATCAGCCACGTGATCAGTGTATGATAAGCCACGTGATCAGTGCATGATCCGCAACGTGATTAGTGCATGATCAGCCACGTGATCAATATATGATCAGCAACGTGATCAGTGCAGCGTTCAGCCACGTGATCAGTGCATGATCAGACACGTGGTCACTGCATGCAGAGGTCACGTAATCAGTGTATCATCAGAAACGTGATCAGTGCATGATCAGTCACGTGATCAGTTGCATGAGCAGCCACGTGATCAGTGCATGATCAGCCACGTGATCAGTGCATGATAAGCCCCTTGATCAGTGCATAATCAGCCAAATGATCAGTGCATGCTGTCACGTGATCAGTGTATGATCAGGTTCGGTGATCAGTGCATGATCAGCCACGTAATCAGTGCATGATAGCCACCTGACCAGTGCATGATCAGCAACGTGGTTAGTTCCCCTGATCAGCCAGATGATTCAGTGCGTGATCAGCCACGGTGATCGACTGTATGATCAGCCACGTCATTCAGAAGCATGGGCAGTCACTGGTATCAGTGTATGATCGGCCACGGATCATTGCATGATAGCCAATTATGAAATGCATGATAGCTACGTGATCATTGCCATGCTCAGTCACATAGCAGTGCATTGATAGGCCACGTGATCAATTGCCCTACAATTACGTAAGAATCAGTGCACGGTGCAGTCACCGTGATCAATGCCATTGAATAGACAACGTGAACAATGCATGATAGCCGACGTGGATCAGTTGCATGATCAGTAAACCGTGATCAGTGCATGATTCAGCCACGTGATCAGTGCATGGATCAGCCCCTTGATCAGTGCATAATCAGGCCAAATGATCAGTGCATGCTGTCACGTGATCAGTGTATGATCAGGTTCGTGATCAGTGCATGATCAGCCACGTAATCAGTGCATGATAGCCACCTGACCAGTGCAGATCAGCAACGTGGTTAGTTCCTGATTCAGCCAGATGATCAGTGCGTGATCAGCCACGTGATCACTGTATGATCAGCCACGTCATCAGAGCATGGGCAGTCACGGGATCAGTGTATGATCGGCCACGTGATCATTGCATGATAGCCAAGTTTATGAATGCATGATAGAGCTATCGTGATCAGTGCATGATCATCACATGATTAGTGCATGATAGCCACGTGATCACTGCATGATAGCCATGTGATCAATTGCCTACAGTACATGATCAGTGCATATGGCAGTCAGGTCATCAGTGCATGATACCCCACGTGATTAGCGCATGATCAATAACATGACCAGCAATATTCAGACACCTGAACACTGTATGCTCAGTCACGTGATAATTTCCTGATCAGCCACGTGATCAGTGTATGATCATCCTCGAAATCCAATGCATGCGCAGTCACATGATCAGTGCATGATAGCCACGTGATCCGTGCATCACCAGTCACGTATTCAGTGCATGATCAGTCACGTGATCAGTGCATGATAGCCAGGTGATCACTGCATGATCAGTCACGAGATCAGTGCATGATCAGCCACGTGATCAGTGCATGATCAGCCACGTGATCAGTGCATGATAGCCACCTGATCTTTGCATGATAAGCAAAGTGATTAGAGCATTATCAGCCACCTGATCAGAGTATGACCAGCCACGTGATTAGTGCATGATCAGCCACGTGATCACTGCATGATAGCCACCTGATCAGTGCATGATAAGCAAAGTGACTAGAGCATTATCAGCCACCTGATCAGAGTATGATCAGCCACGTGATCAGTGCATGATCAGCCACCGTGATCAGTGCATGCAGAGTCACGTGATCAGTGTATGATCAGCCAAATTGATCAGTGCATGATCAGGTACGTTATCAGTGCATGCTCAGGCACATGATCAGTGGCATGATCAGCCACGTGATCAGTGTTTGATCAGCCACGTGATCAGTGTATGATCAGAAACGTGATCAGTGCATGATCAGCCACGTGATCACTGCAGGCAGAATCACTTGATCAGTGTATGATCAGAAACGTGATCAGTGCATGATCAGCCACGTGATCAGTGTATGATCAGCCAAATGATCAGTGCATGATAGGTACGTGATCAAGTGCATGTTCAGGCACATGATCAGTGGCATGATCAGCCAAGTGATCAGTGCATGATCAGCCACGTGATCAGTGCATGATCCGCAACCTGATTAGTGTAGGATCAGCCACGTGATCAATATATGATCAGCCAGGTGATCAGTGCACGTTCATTCCACGTGATTCAGTGCAATGATCAGCCACGTGATCACTGCATGCAGAGTCACGTGATCAGTGTATGATCAGAAACGTGATCAGTGCATGATCAGCCACGTGATCAGTGTATGATCAGCCAAATGATCAGTGCATGATCAGCGTAAGTGATCAGTGCATGTTGAGGCACATTATCAGTGCATGATCAGCCCAAGTGATCAGTGCATGATCAGCCACGTGATCAGTGTATGATAAGCCACGTGATCAGTGCATGATCCGCAACGTGATTTAGTGCATGATCAGCCCACGTGATCAATATATGATCAGCAACGTGAATCAGTGCACGTTCAGCCACGTGATCAGTGCATGATCAGACAGCGTGGTCACTGCATGCAGAGTCACGTAAATCAGTGTATCATCAGAAACGTGATCAGTGCATGATCAGCCACGTGATCAGTGCATGAGCAGCCACGTGATCAGTTGGCATGATCACCACGTGATCAGTGCATGATAAGCCCCTTGATCAGTGCATAATCAGCCAAATGATCAGTGCATGCTGTCACTGATCAGTGTTATGATCAGGTTCGTGATCAGTGGCATGATCAGCCACGTAATCAGTGCATGATAGCCACTGACCAGTGCATGATCAGCAACGTGGTTAGTTCCTGATCAGCCAGATGATCAGTGCGTGATCAGCCACGTGATCACTGTATGATCAGCCACGTCATCAGAGCATGGGCAGTCACGGGATCAGTGTATGATCGGCCACGTGATCATTGCCATGATAGCCAAGTTATGAATGCATGATAGCTACGTGATCAGTGCATGATCAGTCACATGATTAGTGCATGATTAGCCACGTGATCACTGCATGATAGCCATGTGATCATTGCTACAGTTACATGATCAGTGCATTGGCAGTCAGGTCATCAGTGCATGATACCCACGTGATTAGCGCATGATCAATAACATGACCAGCAATATTCAGACACCTGATCACTGTATGCTCAGTCACGTGATAATTTCCTGATCAGCCACGTGATCAGTGTATGATCATCCTCGAAATCAATGCATGCGCAGTCACATGATCAGTGCATGATAGCCACGTGATCCGTGCATCACCAGTCACGTATTCAGTGCATGATCAGTCACGTGATCAGTGCATGATAGCCAGGTGATCACTGCATGATCAGTCACGAGATCAGTGCATGATCAGTCACGTGATAAGTGCATGATCAGGCACGTGATCAGTGCATGATCAGGCACGTGATCAGTGCATGATGAGTCACGTGATCAGTGTATGATCAGCCACGTGATCAGTGCATGATAGCCACCTGACGAGTGCATGATCATTCACGAGATCAGTGTATGATCAGACACGTGATCAGTTCATGATCAGCCATGTGATCAGTGCATGATAGCCACCTGATCAGTGCATGTTAAGCAACGTGATTAGTGCATGATCAGCCACGTGATCAGTGTATGATGAGCCACGTGATCAGTGTATGATCATCCGCTAGATGAGTCCATGTGCGATCACAGGATCAGTGCATGATCAGCCATGTGATCAGTGCATGATAGCCACCTGATCAGTGCATGTTAAGCAACGTGACCAGTGCATGATCAGCAACATGATCAGTGCATGATCAGCCACGTGATCAGTGCATGATCACCACGTGATCAGTGTATGATCATCCGCTAGATGAGTGCATGTGCGGTCACAGGATCAGTGCATGATCAGCCAGGTGATCAGTGCATTATCAGCCACCGATCAGTCCGCATGATTAGTGCAACGTGACAGTATGATCCGCAACATTTGCATGATCATGAACAGTGTATGATCAGCCACGTGATAGTGCATGATCAGCACGTGATCAGTGCATGATCACCCACGTTATCAGTGTATGCACAGTCACGTGATCAGTGTATGATCAGCTTCGTGATAAGTGCATGGTCAGCCACGTGATCAGTGCATGATCAGGCCTGTGATCATTGCATGATCAGTAACGTGATCAGTGTATGATCAGCCACGTGATCAGTGCATGATCAGCCAAATGATCAGTGCATGCAGTCACGTGATGAGTGTATGATCAGGTTCGTGATCAGTGCATGATCAGCCACGTGATCAGTGCATGATCAGCCCCTTGATCAGTGAATAATCAGCCAAAGGATCAGTGCATGCAGTCACGTGATCAGTGTATGATCAGGTTCGTGATCAGTGCATGATCAGCCAGGTAATCAGTGCATGATAGCCACCTGACCAGTGCAGGATCAGCAACGTGATTAGTGCCTGATCAGCCACATGATCAGTGCGTGATCAGCCACATGATCACTGCATGATAGCCATGTGATCATTGCCTACAGTTACATGATCAGTGCATGGGCAGTCAGATCATCAGTGCATGATACCCACGTGATTAGCGCATGATCAAGAACATGATCAGCAATATTAAGACACGTGATCACTCTATGCTCAGTCACGTGGTAATTTCCTGATCAGCCACGTGATCAGTGTATGATAATACTCGAGATCAGTGCATGCGCAGTCACATGATCAGTGCATGATAGCCACGTGATCAGTGCATCATCAGTCACGTATTCAGTGCATGATCAGTCACGTGATGAGTGCATGATAGCCAGGTGATCACTGCATGATCAGTCACGAGATCAGTGCATGATCAGTCACGTGATAAGTGCATGATCAGGCACGTGATCAGTGCCTGATCAGGCATGTGATCAGTGCATGTTAAGCAACGTGATTAGTGCATGATCAGCCACGGGATCATTGTATGATGAGCCACGTGATCAGTGCATGATCACCCACGTGATCAGTGCATGATCAGCCACGTGATCAGTGCATGCACGGTCACGTGATCAGTGTATGATCAGCTTCGTCATCAATGCATTATCACCCACGTTATCAGTGCAGGATCAGGCACGTGAAGAGTGCATGATCAGTCACGTGATCAGTGAATGATAGCCAGGTTATCAGCGCATGATCAGCCACGTGATCAGTGCACGGTCAGCCACGTGAACAGTTTGTGCTCTGTCTCGTGATCACGGCCTACTGAGCTGCGTGATTCCTGCCTGCTCATCTGCTTGAAAATTGCCAGTTGAGCCGTCTGATTCCTGCCTATTCAGCTGCCTGATGATTACCAGCTGAGCAGCATGATTCATCACAGCTGAGGTCCATGATTATTGCCTGCTGATTGCGTGATTCGTGCCTACTCAGCTCTTTGGTTATTGCCTCCAGAGGCACATCATCAGTGCATGATAGCCACGTGATCAGTTCTTGATTAGTCACATGATCAGCACCATTCAGACACGATATCACTGCATGCTAAGTCACGTGATCAGATCATGATCTGCCGTGTGTTTAGTGCATGATCAGCCACGTGATAAGTGCATGATCATCCACGTGACTATTACATGCACAATCAAGTGATCAGTGCATGATAGCCACGTGATCAGTGCATGATCCGTCACGTGATCAGTGCATGTGCAGTCACTTGATTAGTGTATGATAATCCACGTGATCAGTGCATGATAGCAACCTGATCAGTGCATGATAAGCAACGTGATTAGAGCATAATAAGCCACGTGATAAGTGTACGATCAGACACATGATCAGTGTATTATCAGCTTCATGATCCAGTGCATGATCAGCCACGTCATCAGTCATGGTCAGGCACGTGATCAGTGCATGTCTGTCATGTGATCCGTGTATGA
>NW_020192002.1:0-6287 GCF_002263795.3 Bos taurus | reverse complement strand
TCTGCCTGATACTCGCCAGCTGAGTCGCGCGACACCTGCCTGCTCTATCTGCCTGATACTCGCCAGCGGAGCCGGCGGAGCAACTGCCTGCTCATCTGCCTGATACTCGCCAGCTGAGTCGCGCCACACCTGCCTGCTCATCTGCTTGATACTCGCTAACGGAGCCGCGCGACTCCTGCCCGCTCATCAGACTGATACTCGCCAGCGGAGCCGCGCGACACCTGCCCGCTCATCTGCCTGATACTCGCCAGCTGAGTCACGCCACACCTGCCTGCTCATCTGCTTGATACTCGCTAACGGAGCCGCGCGACACCTGCCCGCTCATCAGCCTGATACTCGCCAGCAGAGCCGCGCGACACCTGCCCGCTCATCTGCCTGATACTCGCCAGCTGATCCCGCGACACCTGCCTGCTTCATCTGCCCTGATACTCGCCAGCTGCAGCCGCGCGCACCTGCCTGCTCATCTGCCTGATTCTCGCCAGCAGAGCCGCGCGACACCTGCCCGCTCATCTGCCTAATACGCGCCAACGGAGCCGCGCGACCTCTGCCCGCTCATCTGCCTGAAACTCGGCAACGGAGCCGCGCGACACCTGCCCTCTCATCTGCCTGATACTTGCCAGCGGAGCCGCGTGACACCTGCCTGCTCATCTGCCTGATTCTCGCCAGTGGAGCCGCGCGACACCTGCCTGCTCATCTGCCTGATACTCGCCAGCTGAGCCCCGCGACACTTGCCGGCTCATCAGCCTGATACTCGCCAGCTGAGCCGGGCGACACCTGCCCGCTCATCTGCCTGATACTCGCCAGCTGAGTCGCGCGACACCTGCCTGTTCATCTGCCTGATACTCGCCAGCAGAGCCGCGCGACACCTGCCCGTTCATCTGCCTGATACGCGCCAAACGGAGCGCGCGACACCTGCCCTCTCATCTGCCTGATACTTGCCAGCGGAAGCCGCGCGACACCTGCCTGCTCATCTGCCTGATACTCTCCAGCGGAGCGGCGCGACACCTGCCTGCTCATCTGCCTGATAGTCGCGAGCTGACCCCCGCGACACCTGCCGGCTCATCAGCCTGATACTCGCCAGCTGAGCCGCGCGACACCTGCCCGCTCATCTGCCTGATACTCGCCAGCTGAGTCGCGCCACACCTGCCTGCTCATCTGCTTGATACTCTCCACCGGAGCCGCGCGACTCCTGCCCGCTCATCAGACTGATACTCGCCAGCGAAGCCGCGCGACACCTGCTTGCTCATCTTCCTGATACTCGACAGCTGAGCCCCGCGACACCTGCCTGCTCATCTGCCTTATACTCGCCAGCAGAGCCGCGCGAGACCTGCCCGCTCATCTGCCTGATACGCGCCACCGGAGCCGCGCGACCTCTGCCCGCTCATCTGCCTGATACTCGGCAACGGAGTCGCGCGACACCTGCCTGCTCATCTGCCTGATACTCGCCAGCGGAGCCGCGGGACAACTGCCCGCTCATCTGCCTGATACTCGCCAGCTGAGCCGCGCGACACCTGCCCGCTCATCAGCCTGATACTCGCCAGCTGAGCCCCGCGACACCTGCCCGCTCATCAGCCTGATACTCGCCAGCTGAGCCCCGCGACACCTGCCCACTCATCAGCCTGATACTCGCGAGCTGAGCCCCGCGACACCTACCCGATCATCAGCCTGATACTCGCAAGCTGAGCCACGCCACACCTTACTGCTCATCTGCCTGATACTCGCCAGCTGAGCCGCGTGACACCTGCCCGCTCATCTGCCTGATAATCGCCAGCTAGTACGCGCGATACCTGCCCACTCATCTGCCTGATACTCGCCAGCTGAGCCTCGCGACACCTGCCCGCTCATCTGACTGATAATCGCCAGCTAGTCCGCGCGATACCTGCCCACTCATCTGCCTGATACTCGCCAGCTGAGCCTCGCGACACCTGCCCGCTCATCTGACTGATAATCGCCAGCTAGTCCGCGCGATACCTGCCCACTCATCTGCCTGATACTCGCCAGCTGAGCCGCGCGACACCTGCCCGCTCATCTGCCTGATACTCGCCAGCTGAGCCGCGCGACACCTGCCCGCTCATCTGCCTGATACTCGCCAGATGAACCGCGCGACACCTGCCCGCTCATCTGCCTGATACTCGCCAGCTGAGCCGCGCGACACCTGCCCGCTCATCTGCCTGATAATCACCAGCTGAGCCGCGCGACACCTGCCCGCTCATCTGCCTGATACTCGCCAGCTGAGCCGCGCGACACCTGCCCGTTCATCTGCCTGATACGCGCCAACGGAGCCGCGCGACACCTGCACTCTCATCTGCCTTATACTTGCCAGCGGAGCCGCGCGACACCTGCCTGCTCATCTGCCTGATACTCGCCAGCGGAGCCGCGTGACACCTGCCTGCTCATCTGCCTGATACTCGCCAGCGGAGCCGCGGGACAACTGCCTGCTCATCTGCCTGAAACTCGCCAGCGGAGCCCCGCGACACTTGCCCGCTCATCTGCCTAATAATCGCCAGCTGAGCCGCGCGACACCTGCCTGCTCATCTGCCTGATACTCGCCAGCAGAGCCGCGCGACACCTGCCCGCTCATCTGCCTGATACGCGACAAGGGAGCCGCGTGACCTCTGCCCGCTCATCTGCCTGATACTCGGCAACGGAGCCGCGCGACACCTGCCCTCTCATCTGCCTGATACTTGCCAGCGGAGCCGCGCGACACCTGCCTGCTCATCTGCCTGATACTCGCCAGCGGAGCCGCGCGACACCTGACTGCTCATCTGCCTGATACTCGCCAGCGGAGCCGCGGGACAACTGCCTGCTCATCTGCCTGATACTCGCCAGCTGAGCCCCGCAACACTTGCCCGCTCATCTGCCTAATAATCGCCAGCTGAGCCCCGCGACACCTGCCTGCTCATCAGCATGATACTCGCCAGCTGAGCCGCGCGACACCTGCCCACTCATCAGCCTGATACTCGCGAGCTGAGCCCCGCGACACCTGCCCGCTCATCAGTCTGATACTCGCCAGCTGAGCCGCGCGACACCTGCCCGCTCATCAGCCTGATACTCGCCAGCAGAGCCGCGCGACACCTGCCCGCTCATCTGCCTGATACTCGCCAGCTGAGTCACGCCACACCTGCCTGCTCATCTGCTTGATACTCGCTAACGGAGCCGCGCGACTCCTGCCCGCTCATCAGACTGATACTCGCCAGCGGAGCCGCGCGACACCTGCTTGCTCATCTTCCTGATACTCGCCAGCTGAGCCGCGCGACACCTGCCTGCTCATCTGCCTGATTCTCGCCAGCAGAGCCGCGCGACACCTGCCTGCTCATCTGCCTGATTCTCGCCAGCAGAGCCGCGCGACACCTGCCCGCTCATCTGCCTGATACGCGCCAACGGAGCCGCGCGACCTCTGCCCGCTCATCTGCCTGATACTCGGCAACGGAGCCCGCGCGACACCTGCCCTCTCATCTGCCTGATACTTGCCAGCGGAGCCGCGTGACACCTGCCTGCTCATCTGCCTGATACTCGCCAGTGGAGCCGCGCGACACCTGCCTGCTCATCTGCCTGATACTCGCAGCGGAGCCGCGGGACAACTGCCTGCTCATCTGCCTGATACTCGCCAGCTGAGCCCCCGCGACACTTGCCGGCTCATCAGCCTGATACTCGCCAGCTGAGCCCGCGCGACACCTGCCCGCTCATCTGCCTGATACTCGCCAGCTGAGTCGTGCGACACCTGCCTGCTCATCTGCCTGATACTCGCCAGCAGAGCCACGCGACACCTGCCCGTTCATCTGCCTGCTACGCGCCAACGGAGCCGCGCGACACCTGCCCTTTCATCTGCCTGATACTGCAAGCGGAGCCGCGCGACACCTGCCTGCTCTTCTGCCCTGATACTCTCCAGCAGAGCCGCGCGACCTCTGCCCGCTCATCTGCCTGATACTCAGCAACGGAGCCGCGCGACACCTGCCCTCATCATCTGCCTGATACTTGCCAGCGCGAGCCGCGTGACACCTGCCTGCTCATCTGCCTGATACTCGCCAGTGGAGCCGCGCGACCCTGCCCGTTCATCTGCCTGATACGCGCCAACGGAGCCGCGCGACACTGCCTGCTCATCTGCCTGATACTCGCCAGCAGAGCCGCGCGACACCTGCCCGCTCATCTGCCTGATACGCGCCAACGGAGCCAGTGCGACACCTCGCCCTCTCATCTGCCTGATACTTGCCAGCGGAAGCATCCGCGCAGACCACCTGCCTGCTCATCTGCCTGATTCTCGCCAGCAGAGCCGCGCGACACCTGCCCGCTCATCTGCCTGATACGCGCCAACGGAGCCGCGCGACCTCTGCCCGCTCATCCTGCCTGATACTCGGCAACGAAGCTGCGCGACACCTGCCCTTCATCTGCCTGATACTTGCCAGCGGAGCCGCGCGACACCTGCCTGCTCATCTGCCTGATACTCGCCAGTGAGCCGCGCGACACCTGCCTGCTTCCATCTGCCTGATACTCGCCAGCGGAAGCCGCGGGACAACTGCCTGCTCATCTGCCTGATACTCGCCGCTGAGCCCCGCGACACCTGCCCGCTCATCAGCCTGATACTCGCCGAGACAAGGGCCGCGCGACACCTGGGCCCGCCTCATCTGCTTGATAACTCGCCAGCTGAGTCGCGCGACACCTGCCCTAGTTCATCTTGCCTTGATACTCGGCCAGCAGAGCGCGCAGACACCTGCCTGCTCATACTGCCTGATTATCGTCCCAGCTGAGTCACGCCACACCTTGCCTGCTCATCTGCTTGATACTCGCTACGGAGCCGCGCGACTCCTGCCCGCTCAGATCAGACTGGATTCTCGGCCAGGCGGAGACCGCGCGACATCCTGCTTAGCTCAATCTTCCTGATACTCGCCAGCTGATCCCCGCGACACCTGCCTAGCTCATTTGCCTGATACTCAGCCAAGTGGCCGCGCGAACACCTGCCTGCTCATCTGCCTGATTCTCGCCAGCAGAGCCGCGCGACACCTGCCCGTTCATCTGCCTGATACGCGCCAACGGAGCCGCGCGACCTCTGCCCGCTCATCTGCCTGATACTCGGCAACGGAGCCGTGCGACACCTGCCCTCTCATCTGCCTGATACTTGCCAGCGGAGCCGCGTGACACCTGCCTGCTCATCTGCCTGATACTCGCCAGTGGAGCCGCGCGACACCTGCCTGCTCATCTGGCCTGATACTCGCCAGCGGAGCCGCGGGACAACTGCCTGCTCATCTGCCTGATACTCGCCAGCTGAGGCCCCGCGACACTTGCCGCTCATCAGCCTGATACTCGCCAGCTGAGCCGCGCGACACCTGCCCGCTCATCTGCCTGATACTCGCCAGCTGAGTCGCGCCACACCTGCCTGCTCATCTGCTTGATACTCTCCACCGGAGCCGCGCGACTCCTGCCGCTCATCAGACTGATACTCGCCAGCGGAGCGGCGACACCTGCTCTGCTCATCTTCCTGATACTCGACAGCTGAGCCCCGCGACACCTGCCTGCTCATCTTGCCTTAATACTCGCCAGCAGAGCCGCGGCGACACCTGCCCGCTCATCTGCCTGATACGCGCCAACGGAGCCGCGCGACCTCTGCCCGCTATCTGCCTGATACTCCGGCAACGGAGGTCGCGCGACACCTGCCTGCTCATCTGCCTGATACTCGCCACGGGAGCCGCGGACCAATTGCCACTGCTCATCTGGCCTGAATACTCGCCGAGCTTGAGCCCCGCGACACTTGCGGCCCGCTTGTCTGCCTAATAATCGCCAGCTGAGCCACGCGACACCTGCCTGCTCATCAGCCTGATACTCGCCAGCTGAGCCGCGCGACACCTGCCCGCTCATCAGCCTGATACTCGCCAGCTGAGCCGCGCGACACCTGCCCGCTCATCAGCCTGATACTCGCCAGCTGAGCCCCGCGACACCTGCCCACTCATCAGCTTGATACTCGCGAGCTGAGCCCCGCGACAGCGGGCAGTGTCTACCTTTTCGCGAGGTCAGGCTGTGCGAGTATCAGGCAGATGAGTGGGAATGGTATCGCGTGCGGACTTAGCTGCACGATGTATCAGTTCAGTATGAGCGGGCGGTGTCGCGAGGCTCGCTGGCGAGTATCAGGCAAGATGAATGGTGTGGCAGGTATCGCGCGACCTAGCTAGAGCGATTATCAGGCAGAATGAGCGGGCAGGTGTTCGCGCGGTCAGCTGGCGAGATCAGGCAGATGAGCGAGTGTTGGCGTGGCTCAAGCTTGCGAGTTATCAGGCTGATGTCGGGTAGTGTATTCT